>NW_023494205.1:30000-52338 GCF_013265735.2 Oncorhynchus mykiss
ATGGAGAGAGGTGAGGAGGGTGGAGAGAGGGTGAGGAGGATGGAGAGAGAATGAGGAAGATGGAGAGAGGCTGAGGAGGATGGAGAGAGGGTGAGGGGATGGAGTGAGGGTGAGGGGATGGAGAGAGGGAGGGGGATGGAGAGAGGGTGAGGGGGATGGAGAAAGGTTGAGGGGGATGGAGAGAGTGAGGAGGATGGAAAGAGGGTGAGGGGATGGAGAGAGGGTGAGGAGGATGGAGTGATGGTGAGGGGGATGGAGAGATGGTGAGGGGGATGGAGAGTGAGGAGGATGGAGAGAGGGTGAGGAGGATGGAGAGAGGGTGAAGGGGATGGAGTGATGGTGAGGAGGGTGGAGATAGGGTGAGGAGGATGGAGAGAGGGTGAGGGAGATGGAGAGAGGGTGAGGAGGATGTAGAGAGGGTGAGGAGGATGGAGAGAGGGTGAAGGGTTGGGGAGAGGGGAGAGGGTGAGGAGGATGGAAAGAGCGTGAGGGGATGGAGAGAGGGTGAGGAGGATGGAGTGACGTGAGGGGATGGAGAAAGGGTGAGGGGGATGGAGAGAGTGAGGAGGATGGAGAGAGGTGAGGTGGATGGAGAGAGGGTGAGGGGGATGGAGCGAGGGTGAGTAGGATGGAGAGAGGGTGAGGGGGGTGGAGAGAGGGTGAGGAGGATGGAGAGAGAATGAGGAAGATGGAGAGAGGCTGAGGAGGATGGAGAGAGGGTTAGGGGATGGAGTGAGGGTGAGGGGATGGAGAGAGGAGGGGGATGGAGTGAGGGTGAGGGGGATGGAGAGAGTGAGGGAAGGAGAGAGTGAGGAGGATGGAGAGAGTGAGGGCTGGAGAGAGGGTGAGGGGAGGAGAGAGAGGTGAGGAGGATGGAGAGATGGTGAGGGGATGGAGAGAGGGTGAGGGGATGGAGTGAAGGTGAGGGGGAGGGCGAGAGGGTGAGGAGGATTGTGTGCTTCTTGAACACAATCCATGGCTATATACTGTATCTAGTGTTTTGTGTGTATGCATATTTGGCTCTGGCTGGCCTGTTGCTGGTTACGCACATGCACACACAATACACACACACACACACACACACACACACACACACACACACACACACACACACACACACACACACACTGGGTTAGAACAGGGTTGGGTGGGGGCTGTGGTTGCTGGTGCCTGGCTGCATCGATTGGAGTAGTAGCACAGTGTTTTCTGCAGGTCTGTCTCAGACAGCTGTCCTCATGGCAGGGAGGAGAGGAGAGGGGGATGACATGGAGAGAGAGAAAGGAGGGCAGGAGTGAGGGGGGAAATAGAGGGGAGAGAGGAGCAGAAGAGGAAAGGGGAATGAGGGAGGGTGGAGAAAGCATACAGGGAGGGGGATAGAGTGAGATGGAAGAGAACGAAGAGAGGAAAGAGAACAGAAAGGAGATGGGAGAGAGGGAGATAAATGGGAGGGGGAGAGATGGGATTCATGGAGAGGTTGAGAGTGAGGGGGAAGAGAGGGAAGAGAACGGAGAGGAGATGGGAGAGAGTGAGGGAGAGGAAAGGAAGAGAACGGAGAGGGGATGTGAGAGAGTGAGGGGGAAGGGAGGGAAGAGAACGGGGAGGGGATGTGAGAGAGTGAGGGGGAAGGGAGGGAAGAGAACGAAGAGGAGATGGGAGAGAGTGAGGGGAAGGGAGGGAAGAGAACGGAGAGGATGTGAGAGAGGGAGAGAGAACGGAGAGGAGATGTGAGAGAGGGAGAAGAGAACGGAGAGGAGATGTGAGAGAGGGAGAAGAGAACGGAGAGGAGATGTGAGAGAGGGAGAAGAGAACGGAGAGGAGATGGGAGACAGGGAGAGGGAGAGAGTGAGGGGGAGAGAGGACAGGACACAGGGAGAGGGAGAGATGTGAGGAGGACAGAATAGAGGGACAGATTGGTAAATAGAACATTGAGGGAAAGAGAGGGGGGAGAGAGGACAGGACACAGGGAGAGGGAGAGATGTGAGGAGGACAGAATAGAGGGACAGATTGGTAAGTAGAATATTGAGGGAAAGAGAGGGGGGAGAGAAGACGGGACCCAGGGAGAGGGAGAGATGTGAGGAGGACAGAATAGAGATTTAGATTGGTAAGTAGAACATTGAGGGAAAGAAACAGGGAAGGAATTCGTTGAAAATAAACGTCCCCAGTATTTTAATAACCTCTACTTATCTCTTTAACTGCACATTAATTAGCATCAACATGAAGACACTATTGTCAGTGAGGGAGTGAGCGAGTGCATCCTCATTGGGCATTTATGTGAGTGTGTGTGTGTGTGTGTGTGTGTGTGTGTGTGTGTGTGTGTGTGTGTGTGTGTGAGTGTGTGTGTGTGTGTGTGTGAGATGCTTAACTTACAGAGCCCAGGGCTCTGACAGAAATACTTCCCGAGAGTTGTTGATGCTCACGACCAAATTTACAGCTCTCTCACTCTCTCTCTCCTCTCTCCCTCCTCCTCACCCTCTACACCCCATCGAGTCAAGGTCAGGCAATTATCCTTCACTGACCAGCCAGCCAGCCGAGCACACACACACACACACAAACACACACACACACACACACACACAAGCACACACTCACACACTCACACACTCACACAGACACACAGACACACAGACACACACACACACACACACACACACACACACACACACACACACAACACACACACACACCACACACACACACACACACACACACACACACACACACACACACACACACAAGCCCAGTGTCAGTCAGTTTGAGTAAAGCCTGTTTGATTTCAGTTCTTCCCAGCCTGTGAGAGCAGCTCCATGGTAAATATGTCTCCCATCAGACAGAGCATTTCAAACAAAGACAGTGTGTGTTCCAAATGGCACCCCATTCCCTATATAGTGCACTATATTTGACACAGACTCTGGTCAAAGGTAGAGCACTATGTATGGAACAGGGTGTACTTTTAGGTGTACTCAGAGGTTTTCAAACAATGCTTCACGACATGCTTGACAGTCTGAAAACAACAAACAGCTCTCCAAACCCCTGAAACATCCTCTCCACTCCATTAACTTGCTAGCCCCCCCCCCCCCCTCTCTCTCTCTCTCTCTCTCTCTCTCTCTCTCTCTCTCTCTCTCTCTCTCTCTCTCTCTCTCTCTCTCTCTCTCTCTCTCTCTCTCTCTCTCTCTCTGTTTCCATATCTCTCTCTGTTTCCATATCTCTCTCTCTCCCTCTCTGTTTCCATATCTCTCTCTCTCTCTCTCTCTCTCTCTCTCTCTCTCTCTCTCTCTCTCTCATCTCTATCTCTCTGTCTCCCTCTGTTTCCATCTCCATTTCTCCATCTCTCTCTATCTCTGTCTCGCTAATGTCTCTTGTTTGCTACTCATCTCTCTCTCTCTGTCTCTTTCTTTACTTAAACTGCCCTCTTTACTGTCTCTCCTCCTACATTACCACACCAGGTCTATCCTACCAGGTCTATCATGCTCACTACATTACCCTACTGCATATATCCGGCTAGCTACATTACCACACCAGGTCTATCCTACCAGGTCTATCATGCTCACTACATTACCCTACTGCATATATCATGCTAGCTACATTACCCTACCAGGTATATCCTGATAGCTATAATACCCTACCAGGTCTATTGTACTTGTTACAATACCCTACCATGTTTATACTAGTCACTACATTACCCTACCAGGTATATCTTAGTCTCTCTAGGTCTATACTACTCATTAGCCTACCAGGTCTATACTACTCAGGTCTATACTCCCAGGTGTATACTACTCAGGTCTATACTACCAGGTCTATACTACCAGGTCTATACTACCAGGTCTATACTACTCAGGCCTATACTACCAGGTCTATACTACCAGGTCTACTACTCAGGTCTATACTACCAGGTCTATACTACTCAGGTCTATACTACCAGGTCTATACTACTCAGGTCTATACTACCCAGGTCTATACTACTCAGGTCTATACTACCAGGTCTATACTACTCAGGTCTATACTACCCAGGTCTATACTACCAGGTCTATACTACCAGGTATATACTACTCATTAGCCTACCAGGTCTATACTACCAGGTCTATACTACTCAGGCCTATACTACCAGGTCTATACTACTCAGGTCTATACTCCCAGTGTATACTACTCAGGTCTATACTACCAGGTCTATACTACCAGGTCTATACTACCAGTTCTATACTACTCAGGTCTATACTACCAGGTCTATACTACTCAGGTCTATACTACTCAGGTCTATACTACAGGTCTATACTACCAGGTCTATACTACTCAGGTCTATACTACTACTAGGTATACTATCTCTACTACCAGGTCTATACTACTCAGGTCTATACTACTCAGGCCTATACTACCAGGTCTATACTACCAGGTCTATACTACTCAGGTCTATACTACCCAGGTCTATACTACCAGGTCTATACTACCCCGGTCTATACTACTCAGGTCTATACTACTCAGGTCTATACTACTCAGGTCTATACTACCCAGGTCTATACTACTCAGGTCTATACTACCCAGGTCTATACTACTCAGGTCTATACTACCAGGTCTATACTACTCAGGTCTATACTACCAGGTCTATACTACTCAGGTCTATACTACTCAGGTCTATACTACTCAGGTCTATACTACCAGGTCTATACTACAGGTCTATACTACTCAGGTCTATACTACTCAGGTCTATACTACTCAGGTCTATACTACCAAGTCTATACTACCAGGTCTATACTACTCAGGTCTATACTACCAGGTCTATACTACTCAGGTCTATACTACCAGGTCTATACTACTCAGGTCTATACTACTCATTAGCCTACCAGGTCTATACTACTCAGGTCTATACTAGCAGGTCTATACTACTCAGGTCTATACTACCAGGTCTATACTACTCAGGTCTATACTACCAGGTCTATACTACTCAGGTCTATACTACCAGGCCTATACTACTCAGGTCTATACTACTCAGGTCTATACTACTCATTAGCCTACCAGGTCTATACTACTCAGGTCTATACTCCCAGGTGTATACTACTCAGGTCTATACTACCAAGTCTATACTACCAGGTCTATACTACCAGGTCTATACTACTCAGGTCTATACTACCAGGTCTATACTACTCAGGTCTATACTACCAGGTCTATACTACCAGGTCTATACTACTCAGGTCTATACTACCAGGTCTATACTACTCAGGTCTATACTACCAGGTCTATACTACTCAGGTCTATACTACCAGGTCTATACTACCAGGTCTATACTACTCAGGTCTATACTACCAGGTCTATACTACTCAGGTCTATACTACCAGGTCTATACTACTCAGGTCTATACTACCAGGTCTATACTACTCAGGTCTATACTACCAGGTAAATACTACCAGGTCTATACTACCAGGTCTATACTACCAGGTCTATACTACCAGGTCTATACTACCAGGTCTATACTACTCAGGTCTATACTACCAGGTCTATACTACTCAGGTCTATACTACCAGGTCTATACTACTCAGGTCTATACTACCAGGTCTATACTACTCAGGTCTTTACTACCCAGGTCTATACTACCAGGTCTATACTACCAGGTCTATACTACTCAGGTCTATACTACTCAGGTCTATACTACCAGGTCTATACTACTCAGGTCTATACTACCAGGTCTATACTACCAGGTCTATACTACCAGGTCTATACTACCCAGGTCTATACTACCAGGTCTATACTACTCAGGTCTATACTACTCAGGTCTGTCTTACTAGCTACATTACCCTCCCAGGTTTATTCTACTGGGTACATTTCCCTACAAGGTCAATCCTACTAGGTACATGACCTTAGCAGGTATATCATACTATCTACATTACCCTACCAGGTATATCCTTCTAGCCATATTACCCTGCCAGGAATAACTTACTAGCTGCATTACCCCACCAGGTATATTCTACTAGCCATATTACCTTACCAGGTATATCTTACTAGCTACATTACCCTGCCATGTTTATACTAGTCACTACATTACCCTACCAGGTATATCTTAGTCAATACATTACCCTACCAGTTATCATAGTCGCTACATTACCCCACCAGGTATATCGTACTCATTACATTACCCAACCAAGTATATCCTACTCGATGCAATATCCAACAATGTATATCATAGTCACTACATTACCTAACCAGGTATATCCTACTTGGTATATAGCCCTACCAGGTCTATTATACTGGGTTCATTACCATACCAAGTATATCATACAATCTACATCACCCTACCAGGAATATCATACTCGGCATATAGCCCTACCATGTCTATTATACTGGGTACATTACCATACCTGGTATAACTTACAAGCTACATTACCCTACCAGGTATATTCTACTAGCCATATTACCCTACCAGGTATATCTTACTAGCTACATTACCCTACCAGGGTTATCCTACTAGCTACATTACCCTACCAGGTATATACTACTCAGGTATATTCTACTAGCCATATTACCTTACCGGGTATATCATACTAGCTACATTACCCTACCAGATATATTCTACTAGCCATATTACCCTACCAGGTGTATCATACTAGCTACATTACCCTACCAGGTATATTCTACTAGCCATATTACCCTACCAGGTATATCCTACTAGCTACATTACCCTACCAGGTATATCATACTAGCTACATTACCCTACCAGGTATATCCTACTAGCTACATTACCCCACCAGGAATATTCTACTAGCCATATTACCCTACCAGGAATATCCTACTCGGCATATAGCCCTACCATGTCTATTATACTGGGTACATTACCATACCAGTTATACCCTACAAGCTACATTACCGTACCAGGTATATTCTACTAGCCATATTACCCTACCAGGTATATCCTACTCGGTATATAGCCCTACCAGGTCTAATATACTGGGTACATTACCAAACCAGGTATACCTTACAAGCTACAATAACCTACCAGGTATATTCTACTAGCTACATTACCCTACCAGGTATATCCTACTAGCTACATTACCCTACCAGGGTTATCCTACTAGCTACATTACCCTACCAGGGTTATCCTACTAGCTACATAACCCTACCATGTATATCCTACTAGCTACATTACCCTACCAGGTACATTCTACTAGCCATATTACCCTACCAGGTATATCTTACTAGCTACATTACCCTACCAGGTATATCCTACTAGCTACATTACCCTACCAGGGTTATCCTACTAGCTACATTACCCTACCAGGTATATCCTACTAGTTACATTGCCCTACCATGTATATCCTACTAGCTGCATTACCCTACCAGGTATATCATTCTAGATACATTACCCTACCAGGTATATCCTACTAACTACATAACCCTACCAGGTATATCATACTAGATACATTACCCTACCAGGTATATCCTACTAGCTACATAACCCTAACAGGTCAATTTTACTCACCACATTACTGTACCATGTATATTCTACTATCTACATTACCCCACCAGGTATATTGTACTGGGTACATTACCCCATAAGGACTATCCTACTAGCTACAGGACCCTACAAGGTATAATCTGCTCACTAAATTACCCTACCATGTCTATCCTACTAGCTACAGGACCCTACCAGGTATATCCTACTAGCTGCAGGACCCTACAAGGTATAATCTGCTCACTAAATTACCCTACCATGTCTAGACTACTTGGTATATCACCCTTCCAGGTATATCTTACTCGGTTCCACTCTCTCCTCCCCTCCTCATGTCTCTCTCCTCCCCTCCTCATATCTCTCTCCTCCCCTCCTCATGTCTCTCTCCTCCCCTCCTCATATCTCTCTCCTCCCCTCCTCATGTCTCTCTCCTCCCCTCCTCATATCTCTCTCCTCCCCTCCTCATATCTCTCTCCTCCCCTCCTCATGTCTCTCTCCTCCCCTCCTCATATCTCTCTCCTCCCCTCCTCATGTCTCTCTCCTCCCCTCCTCATATCTCTCTCCTCCCCTCCTCATATCTCTCTCCTCCCCTCCTAATGTCTCTCCCCTCCCCTCCTCATGTCTCTCTCCTCCCCTCCTCATATCTCTCTCCTCCCCTCCTCATGTCTCTCTCCTCCCCTCTTCATGTCTCTCTCCTCCACACACACACAACACACACACACACACACCACAACACACACACACACACACACACACACACACACACACACACACACCACACACACACACACACACACACGGGTCAGCCAGAAATTCTGTATACAGTAATTATTGTATACAATGGGATATGCAGTGATATATATCCCCTGGACAGAATGTCATGAAGCTTCTAGAACACGGTGTGTTCCGTTCTGTGTGTCGTTATGTCCTGGCCTAGTTCTTATATGGCCCCCGAGTCAAAGGCTGATTCACCACATTTTACACTGTGTAATAACAAGGTGATGGGATTGGAGAGGTGGGGAGCTATGTCTGTTTGTGTGTATGTTTGTGTGTGTGTATGTGTGTGTGTGTGTGTGTGTGTGTGTGTGTGTTGTGTGTGTGTGTTGTGTGTGTGTGTGTGTGTGTGTGTGTTTTGTGTTTGTGTTGGTGGTTAGTGTGTTGGAGGTTAATGTGTTGGAGGTTAGCGTGTGTCTGAGTTTCTCTAGGTGTGTTTTTGTTTTTGTGTGTGTGTGTGTGTGTGTTTGTGTGTTGGAGGTTATTGTATTGTAGGAAAGTATTTGTGTTTGTGTCTGTCTCTCTCTGTGTGTGTGTGTGTGTGGGGGGGGGGGGGGGGGGGGGGGGGGTGGGGGGGGGGGGGGCATCTTATAACCTTTTATAAATTCACCATAATTTTCAGAATATACAATACCAGTCAAAAGTTTGGGCATACCTTCTCAATCAAGCGTTTTTCTGTATTATTACAATTTATAACATATTTTACATTTTAGATTCTGCCTTGTTGACAGCTTTGCACACTCTTGGCATTCTCTAAACCAGCAACACCTGGAATGCTTTTCCAACAGTCTTGAAGGAGTTCCCACATATGCTGAGCACTTGTTCACTGCTTTTTCGTCACTCTGCAGTCCAACTCTTACCAAACCATCTCAATTGGGTTGAGGCCGGGTGGTTGTGGAGGCCAGGTCATCTGATGCAGCACTCCATCACTCTCCTTCTTGGACTGTTGAAAAACAAATGATAGTCCCACTTAGTCCAACCAGATGGATCACTGCAGAATGTTTTGGAGCCATGCTGGTTAAGTGTGCCTTGAAATCAAAATAAATCACTGACAGTGTCAACAGCTAAGCACCCCCACACCATCAAACCTCCTCCTCCATGCTTCACGGTGGGAGCCACACACGTGGAGATTATCAGTTCACCACCTTTGCGTCTCACAAAGACATGGCGGTCGAAACCAAAAATCTCTATTTTACACTCATCAAGTCATAATGTCCATTTGCTCGTGTGTCTTGGCCCAAGCAAGTCTCTTCTTATTATTGGTGTCCTTTAGTACTGGTTTCTTTGCAGCAATTCGACCATGAAGACCTGAGTCACACAGTCTCCTCTGAACATTTTATGTTGAGATGTGTCTGTTACTTGAACTCTTTGATTCATTTATTTAGAGGCTGGTAACTCTAATGAACTTATCCTCTGCAGCAGAGGTAACTCTGGGTCTTCTTTTCCTGTGGCGGTCCTCATGAGAGCCAGTTTCATCACAGCCCCTGATGGTTTTTGCAACTGAACTTGAAGAAACTTTCAAAGTTCTTTACATTTTCTAGATTGACTGACCTTCATGTCTTAAAGTGATGATGGACTGTCAATACTCTTTGGTTATTTGAGTAGTTCTTAACATAATATGGACTTGGTCTATTTCCAAATAGGGATATCTTCTGTATACCACCCGTACCTTGTCACAACACAACTGATTGGCTCAAACACATTAAGAAGGAAAGAAATGCCACAAATTAACGTTTAACACGGCACACATGTTAATTGAAATGCATTCCAGATAACTACCTCATAAAGCTGGTTGAGAGAATGCCAAGAATGTGCAAAACTGTCATCAAGGTAAAGGGTGGCTTTGAAGAATTACTTGGAAAAATCTCAAATATAACATGTATATTATACAGTGGGGCAAAAAAGTATTTTGTCAGCCACCAATTGTGCAAGTTCTCCCACTTAAAAAGATGAGAGAGGCCTGTAATTTTCATCATATGTACACTATGACAGACAAAATGAGAAAAAAAAGAATTTATTGGCAAATTATGGTGGAAAATAAGTATTTGGTCAATAACAAAAGTTTATCTCAATACTTTGTTATATACCCTTTGTTGGCAATGACAGAGGTCAAACATTTTCTGTAAGTCTTTACAAGGTTTTTACACACTGTAGCTGGTATTTTGGCCCAACAAGCGTTCTGAGCAGGCACAATCCGCCCTGGCTGGATGCCCAATCTCGCATGGCACTTGAGAGGGGCTGGCATATAGCACTCCAGGCTCTGAGCGCGCACTGGAGACACCGTGCGCTTCACCGCATAACATGGTGCCTGACCAGTAACACGCCTCTCAGCTTTAGCTGCCTCCAGTTCTTCTTTGGGGCGGCGACATTCCCAATATCTCCTCCGAGGTCCAGGAGTCCTGAACCCTCTGCTCCTCGTTACCACGCTGCTTGGTCCGCTTGTGGTGGGTAGTTCTCCAACGGTATTCGTCGTCTGAAGAAGAGAAATCATCGGACCAAAGCGCAGAGAGAATAGCCAAACAGTCCTGAAAGGTGCAAAACACTAAACAGAAATGAACTACCCACAAAAACCATGTGGGAAAAAGCTACCTAAGTATTGTTCCCAATCAGAGACAACGATAGACAGCTGTCCCTGATTGAGAACCACACCCCGGCCAAAACAAAGAAATACAAAAACATAGAAAAAAGAACATAGAATGCCCACCCAAATCACACCCTGACCAAACCAAAATAGAGACATAAAAAGCTCTAACGTCAGGGCGTGACAGTGATATGACATGCTATTCTATAAAATCCTTTCTCTGTAATTAATGTTACCTGATTGAGCTAATCATGTAAATGTAATTAACTAGAAAGTCGGGGCACCACAAAATAATATTTAAGGAGCACTTAAGGGAGAAGCGATGTCTTTATCGAAAATACAGTATCTTATGCATTCTAAATTACCGCCCATTTGGAAAAGGAAAATGCAATAAATATTTACTCTGCGCTGCGCTTCGGTAGGTTGGTGATAGATGGAAGGCCGTGTTGCCCAACTGAGTCATTTGTCCTTTGAAGAATGTCTCTGGTGGTAAATTGGAGACGTGGTAGTAACGTCGTTGTAACGGTTTTCTAGGTGAGAAGGAGAGTCGGACCAAAATGCAGCATGTAGATTGCGATCCATGTTTTAATGAACAAACGTAAAACACGAATCAATGCAAACACTACAAAAATAAAGAACGTGATGAACGTAACGAAAACCTAAAACAGCCTATCTGGTGAAAAACACATAGACAGGAACAATCACCCACCAACACACAGTGAACCCCAGGCTACCTAAATATGGTTCCCAATCAGAGACAATGACGAACACCTGCCTCTGACTGAGAACCATATCAGGCTGAACATAGAAATAGACAAACAAGACATGAAACATAGAATGCCCACTCAGATCACACCCTGACCAATCAAAACATAGAAAATACAAAGTAAACTATGGTCAGGGCGTGACAGTACCCCCCCCAAGGTGCGGACTCCGGCCGCAAAACCTGAACCTATAGGGGAGGGTCTGGGTGGGCATCTGTCCGCGGTGGCGGCTCTGGCGCTGGACGTGGACCCCACTCCATGACAGTTTTAATCCCCCTCCTAAACGTCCCTAAATAGGTTACCCACCACAATGATAACATGGGACAGAGGGACAGCTCGGGACAGAGGTAACTCGGGACAGATGGGTAGCTCAGCCCTGAGAGGAAGCTCAGCACTGAGAAGAAGCTCAGCACTGAGAAGAAGCTCAGGCAGGTGGTTAGATCCGGCAGATCCTGGCTGGCTGGCGGTTCTGGAAGATCCTGGCTGACTGGCGGATCCGGAAGATCCTGGCTGACTGGCGGATCTGGGAGAATCTGGACGACTGGCAGATCTGGGAGAATCTGGCCGACTGGCAGATCTGGGAGAATCTGGCCGACTGGCAGATCTGGGAGAATCTGGCCGACTGGCAGATCTGGAAGAGTCTGGTCGACTGGCAGATCTGGAAGAGTCTGGTCGACTGGCAGATCTGGAAGAGTCTGGACGACTGGCAGATCTGGAAGAGTCTGGACGACTGGCAGATCTGGAAGAGTCTGGACGACTGGCAGATCTGGAAGAGTCTGGACGACTGGCAGATCTGGAAGAGTCTGGACGACTGGCAGATCTGGAAGAGTCTGGTCGACTGGCAGATCTGGAAGAGTCTGGTCGACTGGCAGATCTGGAAGAGTCTGGTCGACTGGCAGATCTGGAAGAGTCTGGACGACTGGCAGATCTGGAAGAGTCTGGACGACTGGCAGATCTGGAAGAGACTGGTCGACACAGACTGGCTGCTCCATGCTGACTGACAGCTCTGGCTGCTCCATGCTGACTGGCAGCTCTGGCTGCTCCATGCTGACTGGCTGCTCCATGCTGACTGGCAGCTCTGGCCGCTCCATGCTGACTGGCTGCTCTGGCTGCTCCATGCTGACTGGCTGCTCCATGCTGACTGGCTGCTCCATGCTGACTGGCGGCCCTGGCTGCTCCATGCTGACTGGCGGCCCTGGCTGCTCCATGCTGACTGGCGGCCCTGGCTGCTCCATGCTGACTGGCGACCCTGGCTGCTCCATGCTAACTGGCAACTCTGGCGGCTCCTTGCAGACTGGCAGCTCTGGCGGCTCCTTGCAGACTGGCAGCTTTGGCGGCATCCTGCAGACTGGCAGCTCTGGCGGCTCCTTGCAGACTGGCAGCTCCATGCAGACTGGCAGCTCTATGCAGACTGGCAGCTCCTTGCAGACTGGCAGCTCCTTGCTAACTGGCAGCTCTATGCTAACTGGCAGCTCTATGCTAACTGGCAGCTCTATGCTAACTGGCAGCTCTATGCTAACTGGCAGCTCTATGCTAACTGGCAGCTCTATGCTAACTGGCAGTTCTGAACAGGCGGGAGACTCCGGCAGCGCTGTAGAGAAGGCAGGCTCTAACAGCGCTAAACAGGCGGGAGACTCCGACAGCGCTGAAGAGAAGGGAGGCTCTGGCAGCGCTGGACAGGCGAGGCGCACTGTAGGCCTGATGCGTGGTGCTGGCACTGGTGGTACTGGGCCGAGGACACGCACAGGAAGCCTGGTGCGGGGAGCTGCTACCGGAGGGCTGGGGTGTGGAGGTGGTACTGGAAAAACCGGACCGTGCAGGTGCACTGGAGCTCTTGAGCACCGAGCCTGCCCAACCTTACCTGGTTGAATGCTCACGGTCGCCCTGCCAGTGCGGCGAGGTGGAATAGCCCGCACTGGACTATGCAGGCGAACCGGAGACACCGAGCGCAAGGCTGGTGCCATGTAAGCCGGCCCAAGGAGACGCACTGGGGACCAGCTGCGTAGAGCCGGCTTCATGGCATTAGGCTCGACGCTCAATCTAGCCCGGCCGACACGCGGAGCTGGAATATACCGCACCGGGCTATGCACCCGCACTGGAGACACCGTGCGCACCACTGCATAACACGGTGCCTGTCCGGTCTCTCTAGCCCCCCGGTAAGCACAGGGAGTCTGCCCAGGTCTCCTACCTGGCGTAGCCATACTCCCTGTTAGCCCCCCCCCAAGAAATTTTTGGGGTTGCCTCTCAGGCTTCCATCCGCGTCGCCGTGCTGCCTTCTCATACCAGCGCCTCTCTGCTTTCACCGCCTCCATTCTACGGTAACCTTCCTCGCACTGCTCCAGCGAATCCCAGGCGGGCTCCGGCACTCTCCCTGGGTCGGCCGCCCACCTGTCGATCTCCTCCCAAGTAGTATACTCCATACTGTACTCCTCCTTGGGCTGTTCCTGTTGTTTCTTCTCCCGCTGCACCTTAGTGCGGCTACACTCCCCTGGTTTAGCCCAGGGTCCTCTCCCGTCGAGGATTTCTCCCATGTCCAGAAATCCTTATTGCGCTTCTCCTCGCGCTGCTCCTGCCTGTTGACACGCTGCTTGGTCCTTTTGTGTTGGGTGATTCTGTAACGGTTTTCTAGGTGAGAAGGAGAGTCGGACCAAAATGCAGCATGTAGATTGCGATCCATGTTTTAATGAACAAACGTAAAACACGAATCAATGCAAACACTACAAAAATAAAGAACGTGATGAACGTAACGAAAACCTAAAACAGCCTATCTGGTGAAAAACACATAGACAGGAACAATCACCCACCAACACACAGTGAACCCCAGGCTACCTAAATATGGTTCCCAATCAGAGACAATGACGAACACCTGCCTCTGACTGAGAACCATATCAGGCTGAACATAGAAATAGACAAACAAGACATGAAACATAGAATGCCCACTCAGATCACACCCTGACCAATCAAAACATAGAAAATACAAAGTAAACTATGGTCAGGGCGTGACAGTCGTTGTGTGGTAGACGGGATACTCTGTCTGTTCTTTCCTAGCCCACGTTTGCAGCTGCTGTTGCTAACTCAACGGCCAGGAGGTATCACTTCTGTAGTGAATAAGAGTTCAAAGTTCATACCATTCTCAACCAAAGCTCACGCTGAGGTTGGCATAGTTCTGTAGTTGACATGTTAGTCCTTTTAACATATGGACCGTCGTCCTATCGTCCTAGCAACAGGAGGTTACATTGTCCTCAAGGCTTTATATAGTGGAGCAAAAAGGGTGTGTTTGAAAAGTTTTATAACCCATGACTCTTCACAGGGGCGGGCCACTGATTGAGCAGAGCCCTAACCTTATGAAAACCCAAATCTCTCATTTGGAAGCTAAAATTACGTTTCATCTTTTGACCAATAATTTTATATTCAAACATTTAAATTGAACAGACTTTGCAGACTTGCAGACTTTCCACTGATGTGGAGACTTTCAACTGACATCCTGTTCATTAAGTACCACCACATATGTTCCATTGGTCGGATTACCAGAATATAGTTCATTTTCTCCCCTACCTTCTTATGTTCCCAGAATCTCTATGTTAACCAAGGGGTTTTCAAATGTCACATCAGTAGGGTAGAGAGAGGAAAAAGGGGGAGAGGTATTTATGACTATCATAAACCGACCCCCAGGCCAACGTCATGACATAGAACATAGTAAATATAAATGTATTAAACCCTTGAATGAGTCGGTGTGTCCAAACCTTTGACTAGTACTGTATGTATGATAATGTCATTTTTGCAATATCTAACATGTTACAATATCTTAGTCCTCTATGTGTCCTGTCCCACCCTCCACTTCTCCCTGCTGTCTCCCTCTCTACCCCACCCTCCACTTCTCCATGCTGTCTCCCTCTCTACCCCCCACCCTCCACTTCTCCCTGCTGTCTCCCTCTCTACCCCCACCCTCCACTTCTCCCTGCTGTCTTCCTCTACCCCCACCCTCCACTTCTCCCTGCTGTCTCCCTCTACCCCCACCCTCCACTTCTCCCTGCTGTCTCCCTCTCTACCCCCACCCTCCACTACTCCCTGCTGTCTCCCTCTATACCCCCACCCTCCACTACTCCCTGCTGTCTCCCTCTCTACCCCCACCCTCCACTTCTCCCTGCTGTCTCCCTCTCTACCCCCACCCTCCACTTCTCCCTGCTGTTTTCCTCTACCCCACACTCCACTTCTCCCTGCTGTCTCCCTCTACCCCCACCCTCCACTTCTCCCTGCTGTCTCCCTCTCTACCCCCACCCTCCACTTCTCCCTGCTGTCTCCCTCTACCCCCACCCTCCACTTCTCCCTGCTGTCTCCCTCTCACCCCCACCCTCCACTTCTCCCTGCTGTCTCCCTCTCTACCCCCACCCTCCACTTCTCCCTGCTGTCTCCCTCTCTACCCCCACCCTCCACTTATCCCTGCTGTCTCCCTCTCTACCCCACCCTCCACTTCTCCCTGCTGTCTTCCTCTACCCCCACCCTCCACTACTCCCTGCTGTCTCCCTCTCTACCCCCACCCTCCACTTCTCCTGCTGTCTCCCTCTACCCCCCCTCCACTTCTCCCTGCTGTCTCCCTCTCTACCCCCCCCTCCACTTCTCCCTGCTGTCTCCTCTACCCCCACCCTCCACTTCTCCTGCTGTCTCCCTCTACCCCCACCCTCCACTACTCCCTGCTGTCTCCCTCTCTACCCCACCCTCCACTTCTCCGCTGTCTCCTCTCTACCCTCACCCTCCACTTCTCCCTGCTGTCTCCCTCTCTACCCCCACCCTCCACTTCTCCCTGCTGTGTCCCTCTACTCCCACCCTCCACTTCTCCCTGCTGTCCCTCTCTACCCCCCTCCCTCTCCCTGCTGTCTCCCCTCTACCCCCACCCTCCACTACTCCCTGCTGTCTCCCTCTATACCCCCACCCTCCACGTCTCCCTGCTGTCTCCCGCTCTACCCCCACCCTCCACGTCTCCCTGCTGTCTCCCTCTCTACCCCCACCCTCCACGTCTCCCTGCTGTCTCCCGCTCTACCCCACCCTCCACGTCTCCCTGCTGTCTCCCTCTCTACCCCCACCCTCCACGTCTCCCTGCTGTCTCCCGCTCTACCCCCACCCTCCACGTCTCCCTGCTGTCTCCCTCTCTACCCCCCACCCTCCACTACTCCCTGCTGTCTCCCTCTATACCCCCACCCTCCACGTCTCCTGCTGTCTCCCGCTCTACCCCCACCCTCCACGTCTCCCTGCTGTCTCCCGCTCTACCCCCACCCTCCACGTCTCCCTGCTGTCTCCCTCTCTACCCCCACCCTCCACGTCTCCCTGCTGTCTCCCTCTATACCCCACCCTCCACTACTCCCTGCTGTCTCCCTCTCTACCCCACCCTCCACTTATCCCTGCTGTCTCCTCTCTACCCTCACCCTCCACTACTCCCTGCTGTCTTCCTCTACCCTCACCCTCCACTACTCCCTGCTGTCTCCCTGTCTACCCCACCCTCCACTTCTCCCTGCTGTCTTCCTCTACCCCCACCCTCCACTTCTCCCTGCTGTCTCCCTCTCTACCCCCACCTTCCACTTCTCCCTGCTGTCTCCCTCCACCCCCACCCTCCACCTCTCCCTATGGGCTCCCTGCTGTCTCCCTCTCTACCCCCCCTCCACCTCTCCCTACGGGCTCCCTGCTGTCTCCCTCTCTACCCCACCCTCCACCTCTCCCTACGGGCTCCCTGCTGTCTCCCTCTCTACCCCCACCCTCCACCTCTCCCTACGGGCTCCCTGCTGTCTCCCTCTCTACTCCCACCTTCCACCTCTCCCTACGGGCTCCCTGCTGTCTCCCTCTCTACCCCACCCTCCACCTCTCCCTACGGGCTCCCTGCTGTCTCCCTCTCTACCCCCACCTTCCACCTCTCCCTACGGGCTCCCTGCTGTCTCCCTCTCTACCCCCACCCTCCACCTCTCCCTGCTGTCTCCCTCTCTACCCCACCTTCCACTTCTCCCTGCTGTCCCTCTCTACCCCCACCCTCCACCTCTCCCTACGTGCTCCCTCAGTGGTTCCATTTTTTTGTGACCAACTTTTGATTTAGTTTGTCATTTGTATTTTTAGAGAAGGGTTACAACTACAACTTTTTTGTTGTTGAATAAATGCATATAAAGATACCCCCTGCCTCAGTCCACATCCTCCCTCCCCACCCAGTTTAGCATGTTTCTAACAAACATGTAAAGCCCAACTCCAAAAGCCACCTATGAATATGTAACAGTGTCAAGCACTGATACCAATGTGATTTAAACATACTGGAATATTCTGCGTGGAAGCTCCAGTTATTCTACTTTTACATCAAATGCTACACATATGTACAGTTGAAGTCGGAAGTTTACGTACACCTTAGCCAAATACATTTAAACTCAGTTTTTCACAATTCCTGATATTTATTAATCCTCGTAAAAATGTCCTGTCTGTTAGGATCACCACTTTATTTTAATAAGAATGTGAAATGTCAGAATAATACTGGAGAGAATGATTGTCTTCAGCTTGTATTTCTTTCATCACATTCCCAGTGGGTCAGAAGTTTACATACACTCAATTAGTATTTGGTAGCATTGCCTTTAAATTGTTTAACTAGGGTCAAAAATTTCAGGAAGCATTCCACAAGCTTCCCACAATAAGTTGGGTGAATTTTAGTCCTCCTGACAGAGCTGGTGTAACTGAGTCAGGTTTGTAGTCCTCCTTGCTCGCACACACCCTTCAGTTCAGCCCACACATTTTCTATAGGGTTGAGGTCAGTGCTTTGTGACAGCCACTCCAATACCTTATATTTGTTGTCCTTAAGCAATTTTGCCACAACTTTGGAAGTATGCTTGGGGTCATAGTTCATTTGGAAGACCCATTTGCGACCAAGGTTTAACTTCCTGACTGATGTCTTGAGATGTTGCTTCAATATATCGACATCATTTTCCTACCTCAATATGCCATCTATTTTGTTAAGTGCACCAGTCCCTCCTGCAGCAAAGCACTCCCACAACATGATGCTGCCACCAACGTGCTTCACGGTTGGGATGGTGTTCTTCGGCTTGTCCTCCAAACATAACGATGGTCATAACGAAGGTCATTATGGCCAAACAGTTCTATTTCTGTTTCATCAGACCAGAGGACATTTCCCCCAAAAGTACGATCTTTGTCCCCATGTGCAGTTGTAAACTGTAGTCTGGCTTTTTTATAGCGGTTTTGGAGCAGTGGCTTCTTCCTTGCTGAGCGGCCTTTCAGGTTATGTCGATATAGGACTGCTTTTACTCTGGATATAGATACTTTTGTACCGGTTTCCTCCAGCATCTTCACAAGGTCCTTTGCTGTTGTTCTGGGATTGATTTGCACTTTTCACACCAAAGTATATTAATCTCTAGTAGACAGAACTCCTTCCTGAGCGGTATGACGGCTACCTGGTCCCATGGTGTTGATACTTCTGTACCACTGTTTGTACAGATGAATGTGGCACCTTCAGGCATTGGAAATTGCTCGCAAGGATGAACCAGACTTGTGGAGGTCTAACATTTTTATTGTTGTGTCAGAATTCAAAAAGGCTTTAATTTCATTTCAAAAAGGCTTTACGGCGAAAGCAGACCATGCGATTATCTGAGGACAGTGCCCCGCATACAAAACCATGAAAAACATATTTCAACCAGGCAGGTGCGACACGAAGTCAGAAATAGCGATATAAAAAATGCCTTACCTTTGATGATTTTCTTCTGTTGGCACTCCAAAAGGTCCCAGTACTTCACAAATGGTCCCTTGTGTTCAATGTCCTCTTTCATTAATGTCCTTCATATCAGTTTAGCTGGCGCGCTTCAGTCAATAATCCACCCAGTTTCCCTCCATCAAAATACATACAAAATGAATCCCAAACGTTACTAATACATTTTTCCAAACAAGTCAAACAACGTTTATAATCAAACCTTAGGTACCCTAATACATAAATAAATGATACAATTTAAAACGGAGAATCGTTTTGTCTTTACCAAGAACGCGCTCTCATTCACAACTTGGAAACACTACAGCCAAAATGTTAGCCACCTAGAAAAAAACACATTTCTGGCTCATTTTTCCAGAAACCAACCTGAAACTCTTTCTAAAGACATCTAGTGGAAGTCCTTGGAACTGCAATCTGGAAGGACCTTGTGACAGCCATTGTCAAAAGTGACAGCAGTTGAAAATAGTGGTAAGCTGAAAATCTTTTTTTTGGGATGGTTTTTCCTCAGGGTTTCGCCATATCAGTTCTGTTATACTAATATGACATTATTTTAACAGTTTTAGAAACTTTAGAGTGTTTTCAATCCAAATCGACCAATTATGTGCATATCCTAGCTTCTGGGCCTGAGTAACAGGCAGTTTACTTTGGGCACACTTTTCATCCGGAGGTGAAAATACTGCTCCCTAGCCAAGAAAGGCTAACTTAATTTACATAAATTGCAATGAAAATGGTGGTCAGCCAGCTAGAAGGGTATCTTTAGTCACAAAACGTACCGTTATTTTCCAGTCCATTTAAATGTTGCGCTCGAGGTGATTTAATACTCTAACCTCTAGAGAGTGTCCTACGTTTAGGGGTGTCCTACGTTAGGGGGTGTCCTACGTTAGGGGTGTCCTACTTTAGGGGTGTCCTACTTAGGGGTTGTCTTACTTTAGGGGTGTCCTACTTTAGGGGGTGTCCTACGTTAGGGGGTGTCCGTGTTAGGGGGTGTCCTTCTTTAGGGGGTGTCCTACTTTAGGGGGTGTCCTACGTTAGGGGGTGTCCTACGTTAGGGGGTGGTGTCCCTACGTTAGGGGGGTGTCCCATGTTGAGGGAATATAGCTAAACTCTTAAATGTTGAGTAAGTAAGAATTTTGCACCAAAATGGACCTGCATGTCTATTATAAGGAAGTAGCTTATGATTTGTGAATGTCATGATTTGTGAATGTCACGTAGTTATATTGGTTTAGTTTTCTCTCTATTAGCTGCAATCTGACATTTTCAAAGCCGATCTAGCTGTCACGCTAGCTGTTCGTCTAAACAGATTCACAAATCAACACAATGTGTTGCTCAATGCAGGCACGTGTTGCTAGGCAACCTCCATGCAGTTCCCTTGGCAGGCCTGCCCATGAGGTTGCCACGTCCAAATTGGGCTACTTTGAAAATTATGTAATGGGTAAAAATGTATTGGTCACGGGATGATATTTTTTTTTTGGGGGGGGGGGGGGTGACTATTGGCATTTCTCATCAAAAATTAAAAGAAAAAGAACATCTATTCATTTCACTGTGACCTGCTGAATATCAGGCAGTGAGGCAGGCTGTTGCTGAGTGAGTGAGTGAGTGAGTGAGTGAGTGCTGAGTGAGTGAGTGAGAGTGAGTGAGTGAGTGAGAGAGTGAGTGAGTGAGTGAGTGAAGAGTGAGTGAGTGGTGGTGAGTGAGAGAGTGAGTGAGTGAGTGAGAGAGTGAGAGTGAGAGAGTGAGTGAGAGTGAGAGAGTGAGTGATGAGTGAGTGATGAGTGAGAGTGAGTGAGTGAGTGAGAGGTGAGGGAGGAGTGATGTGTGTGTGTATGTGTGTGTGTGTGGTGTGTGTGTATGTGTGAGTGGTGTGTGATGTGTGTGTGTGTGTGTGTGTGTGTGTGTGTGTGTGTGATGTGTGTGTGTGTGTGTGTGTGTGTGTGTGTGTGTGTGTGTGTGTGTGTGTGTGTGTGTGTGATGAGCACTGTCATTGGTGTTGAGAGCATTGCAGCAGGCAGCTGAGTCACGTGAAAGAGAGCAGAGCAGCACAGGTGGTGTCCTGACCACCCCCAGTCATACCAATCATTACTAGAGACACAGCAAGGGAGAGAAACTGAAAATAATCATCCAATAGTTTCAGAAAGACGAAGAGAGGATCAAATGATGTGCTTTCTCTCTGGGTAGGCTATATATCCAGGGCTCTAAAAAAGGGCATGATGGGGATGGTACAACATTGTCTGGACACTTCTGGGACAATATATCCAACAACCAATGAGGTTATTGCAACAGATCAGATAGTTTGTCTCCACATCATTAGCACAGTGACGAGCACACAGCAGTAGGCTACGCACAAATGTTTATAAATGCAAAACTGTCTTTGATAGATTTATCATAGTGTGGCTAGACAAAGAAAGCAACATGAACTTCAAAAACACGATGGAATTTGCAGCTGTAATGAATCTGCTCGCTTCTGACATGACTTCTGGATCTTTAAATCTGCCACGGTGTTACAAACACGTCTTATTCCTAGCATGAAAAGATGTTTGGAACTAATAAATATACAACCCCCCCCCTCCCTCTTGCCTCAATTTGTCAGCCGTGGAATCTACAAGGGGTTTGAAAGGCGTTCCACAGGGAAGCTGGCCCATGTTGACTCCAATGCTTCCCAGAGTTGTTGGCTGGATGTCCTTTGGGTGGTGGACCATTCTTGATACACACAGGAAACTGTTGAGGGTGAAAAACACAGCAGCGTTGCAGTTCTTGACACACTCAAACCATTGCGCCTGGCACCTACTACCATGCCCCATTAAAATGCACTTAAATATCTTATCTTACCCATTCACCCTCTGAATGGCACATAACACAATCCATGCCTCATTTGTCTCAAGGCTTAAAAATCATTCTTTACCTGTCTCCTCCCTTCATCTACACTGATTGAAGTGGATTAACAAGTGACATCAATGAGGGATCATAGCTTTCACCTGGTTTCACCTGGTCAGTCCATGTCATGGAAGATCATACTTCACATTATCAGTCATCATTTCATGAATTGAGGGAA
>NW_023494206.1:0-52256 GCF_013265735.2 Oncorhynchus mykiss
ATTCATATTTTCTTCTTTTGGGGATCCATATTTTCTTCTTTTTGGGGATCCATATTTTCTTCTTTTGGGGATTCTTCTATATTTTCTTCTTTTGGGGATTCATATTTTCTTCTTTTGGGGATTCATATTTTTCTTCTTTTGGGGATCCATATTTTCTTCTTTTGGGATTCATATTTTCTTCTTTGGGGATTCATATTTTCTTCTTTTGGGGATTCATATTTTTCTTCTTTTGGGGATTCATATTTTCTTCCTTGCGGATATGTTTCCATCGGGATGCTCCTTCCATCTCATTTTTGACGTCATCAGACATCCCCTTTTCCCTCAGCTCTTTCCTTATCTGGAACACAAAGAAACGGAATACAGTATAACTATGCTGTGCTACGCTCATAATATAACTATAATGGTGAAAGAGCTTCTTTCACCAAGAGTGGGAGACTCACTTGCTGCAAGATGGCCTCCCGCATGTCAGGATCAGTCAGGTCCATGTTCTGGTCCTTTGTGGTCAGCCTCACTCTCACCATCTGCTGTGTCTTCTTCACTGGGGGGAGGAGCATAGAAATACACATACGTGTCATGTTTATTGTTACAGTGAGAGGTAACCTTAACAGCAAACGTGGCATTTGTCACAATGCATTTTACAAATGTTGCCCATGCTATAGTAGGCCATGATGTAAAGATACTTAAGAGATCACTTAAGTAAAATAAATGAAGACTCACCTCCATAACAAACAAAGGGAATCCTATACATACAAGGATGTTCTGTCCATACTCCTTCCCATACTGCAGTACAGTTCTGATTCCCTACGCGATTAATGGGCTGGTTGGGACCCCAGTATCTGAACGAGGAGTCACTCTGGTCTGACCACTTCCAGGAGTCTCTGAACAGGCCGATCCACATCAGACCACTGCCAAGCACTAGGTTCTGTAACACATTGTTCTCTCTCTGGTTCTTCACACTAGGCAGATCTTTGTGGTGCTTCCTGCAGTAGAGCTGAGCCTCTCTCCAGGTCATCAACTCGTTATTATTAACCATAATGTTTGTTTTATCTGAAATATTTGAGATTGGCAGATTTCTTGTTAGGATACAGTTCATTTGAAAATAGTGCAGATTTAATTGAATTCCTTTCATTATATATATATATATATATTTTTAAGTAGTTGGATACTTCATTCAAACAATGTTTTGGACTATGTAAGTGAAAATATACTTGAAGAGTTTTGTTCCAAAACACTATATACAACCATTTAAAAAACATTTCAGAAATGTTTCACAATCATCAGAAATTATTGCTTATGGGACCTTCATTTGTGTGTAAAATATTACTGTTATTTTTTTCATACATTTTTGGTGTGTGTTAAAATGGATTTTAAAATGGATTTTGTTGCAAAACTCTATACATCCATTGTTTAGCTGGAATGGAATATTCGTATCCTGTACATTTGACTGTGACATGTGGTTGTCTCACCTAGCGACCTTAAGATGAATGGACTAATAGTAAGTCGCTCTGGATAAGTGCATCTGCTAAAGGACCATAATGGCAAATGTAAATATTTTACATACAGATCTCATATTGCTGTATTCATAGGCCTCTTGCAGTTTTTTTGTGTTTATCATGGCTCCGGAGAAGACCCAGTTGCAGACAGTTTCGAAGTAACAAAAGTTTATTACAAAAAAGGGTGGCAGGCAAACGACAGGTCAAGGGCAGGCAGAGGTCAGTAATCCAGAACGGAGTGTAAAAGTTACAGAACGGCAGGCAGGCTCAGGAAACAGGAGACAAGGACTGTGAGACAGGTTTAATCCTAGACACATGAAAAGTGGGATGTATACGGAGGGTACAGGGCAACAGAAGACGAACAGCAGAGGGGCTAATAATTTTGAAGATGGAGAAAGGGCCTATATAACGGGGTGAAGGTTTGCGGGACTCCACCCGGGGGGGAAGATTTCGAGTGGACTGCCATACCGTATGTCCGAGATGATACCGGGGAGCAGGGGTCGGTCGCGGTCGGCTTGTCGTCGATACCTGGGGGTGGTCTTGAGAAGAGCCGATCGGGCTCTCTTCTAGGTAGGGTGACAGTGACTGACAAACATCTGGGCCGAAGGTATGCCAACTTCTTCCTCTTGCTCCAAGAAGAGCGTGGGCTGATAACCCAGGGAACACTCAAAGGGCAAGAGACCAGTGACAGAGCAGAGGAGGGTGTTGCAGGCTTATTCAACCCACATGAGTTGCTGGCTTCGGGAGGTGGGGTTGGCGGTGACAAGGCAGTGAAGAGTCATCTCCAGGTCTTAATTGGCTCGCTCTGACTGACCGTTGGACTGAGGGTGGAAACTGGAGGACAGGATGGCCGACAATCCAATGAGTGTGCAGAACGCCTACCAGAACCGGGACGAGAACTGAGGACCCCGGTTGGAAACCATGTCCACCGGAAGTCCATGGATCCGGGAAGACGTGCTGCACCATGAGCTGGGCCGTCTCTTTTGCAGAGGTTAGCTTGGGAGAGGAATGAAATGGGCTGCTTTGGAAAACCGGCCCACTACTGTCAGGATGACGTAGTTGCCATCAGACGGGGGGAGACCCGTGATGAAGTCCAGGGATATGTGTAACCAGGGACAGTGAGGGACAGGCAGTGGTTGAAGGAGACCAGCCAGAGCTTGCCGAGGAGTCTTGTTCTGCACACAGATCGACGAAGGCGGAGATGTCAGGGACCATGGTAGGACACCAAAAGTGCTGTCGCACAAAGGCCAGGGTCAGACGGGAGCCCGGGTGGCAGGCAAGCCTGGAGGAGTGGGCCCACTCCAGGACCAAGGGGCGGACAGCATCAGGAACATACATCCAGTTATCTGGGCCCCCCCTGGGTTCGGCTGGGAATGCTGTGCCTCACGGACAAGCTTCTCTATTCCCCAGCTGAATTCCATCGCTAGGCATGAGGTGGGAAGGATGGTCTCGGGTTCCAAGGATGCGGAGATATTCCAGGTTATTGTGGTCCGTCCACACAATGAATAGATGTTCCACCCCCTCCAATCAGTGCCTCCCCTCCTCCAACACCATCTTCACCGTGAGAAGCTCACGATTCCCCACATCTTAATTCCTTTCCGTGGCGTTGAGGCGATGGGAGAAGAAGGTGCAGGGATGTAACTTGAGGTCCAGGGCAGAACGCTGGGACAGGACAACCCCCACTCTGACATCGGCCTCCACCACAAACTGACGGGACGGGTCAGGAGGAACCAATATGGGAGCTGTGTTGAAGCGGTGCTTGAGGTCCCGGAACGTCCGGTCAGCAGCTGGGGACCACTTGAACAGAACCTCGGGAGAGGTTAACCTGTACTAATGTAACATTTGTTTACAAAAAATGTAGTAATTTGTGTAAAACTTAGCACTAATACTTATTTATCTCAGAGTGAGGCAGATATATAGTGTTTAGAAACCATCAAGTGATAGATTTCAAACAAATACATATCTGTAAAAGGTATATAACTGCCTTAATGTTGCTGAACCCTAGGAAGAGTAGCTGATGCCTTAATAAAAACAAATACAATTACAAAATCCATACTGTGATTTGGTGGTGAAAAAGTACACAAATCTCTTTAATAAGTTCTTTAAAATATAAAAGCTAATTTACCAACATTTCTGAAAATAATATATAGGGTTTTGGAATTAACCTCTTTACTTGAAATACGTTTCAAAAAATGATTTTTTTAAAATACAGACACAAACTCAGTATTATGAAGAAACTTGGAAGTAGAAAAGCATGAAAACAGTAACTCTCACCATCATAGCAGTAGACAGACAATTTAAATGTGAATGGCATGTCCTGCCATTGACCATTCTCATTCATTGCAGCGCATTCTTCTTCAACTCTCCCCATACCATTATCAGGCTCTCCTTCACTCCACTTCCTGAACCCAGTTCCTTCTTCCCCATAGTAATCTCTGTTTGCCAGAGACCACTGCCACACCATGATATCTCCCTTCTCCAACCCTATCCAGACTGATCCATTATAACCAATGTCTACAGTGTTGATCAGCCTCTTCATATCCCCCATGTTTTCTATGGTGGCCAGGTCAGTGTACTTCTCTCTGCAGTATCTCTGTGCTTCGGTCCAAGTCTTAGGGTTGCTAACATAGTGGTACTCGTGAGTGAGGCAGGAGGAGAGGGTGCAGAGCACTGTGGAGAAATGCACTTCTAGGTGTATGATTCAGCAATACCGCAGAGATACGCTGCCACACTTTCACACTTTCACACTTTCACACACACACACACACACACACACACACACACAACACACACACACACACACACACACACGACACACACACACACCACACACACACACACCACAACACACACACACACACACACACACACACACACACACACCACACACACACACACTGACCTGAGAGTACCAGGATGAGAGCCCTCCCTTCCATATCTGCAATACACATTAATTTAAACATTAAATAAATAGTATTGAAATAATAATTTCGCCATTTTGTGATATATTAAACTTCCCCTTTTTCAAAATAACTAATAACTATGAACAACCATGTTTTTTTTATTCCCTACATTCAGGTGATAAAAGGATTAAAAGAGGATAGATTTCTGGATAGATAAATAAAGGTCAAATAAACAAATACAACTTTTTTCTTCACTTACCTGTTGTGAGAAGTTTTTGACCCAGAGAGTGCTGTCCTCTCTCTCTCTCTCTCCTTCTTTCTTTCCCTTTCACTCTCTCTTTACAATGGGGTTGTTTCACTGACATGGGAAAATGCAAACATTAGATGTCACATGGTTTCCTTCTCCCTTATTCACCCACCTGTATGTGAGCATTAGGCTTCGGGGTGAAGTTTACCCTAGGTACAGATCTAGGATCAGTTTCCCCTCCCTTAATCCTAACTTAACAATTTGTGAAGGAAATGCAGAACTGACCCAAGATCAGTGTCAAGGGGCAACTTCAACCTTTACCGTGTCTGTGTGTATGTTGTGTCAGTGTGTTTTGTGTGTGTGCATGGCATGTGCTTGCGTGTGTATGCATATGAAGGGGCCACCTGGACAAGGGGAACTTGCACTGCTGAAACAAATCACCTTGTTCAAGCAAATAGGTTAGTTTTCCCTAATTGAGTTAACATGCAATTTCTAAGACATATTTTCCAGTCAATGGTATACAAGTTCAACCTGACCTTCAGCATACAGCAGCTCTTCTTGAGTGGGCCTTTAGAGTTATAGTGTCTATAACAACCAACTTGACAGAGCTTGAAGAATTGTTTAAATAATAATCTGCAAATATTGTACAGTCCCGGTGTGCAAATGTCTTAGAGATTTATACAGAAAGATTCACAGCTGTAATTGCTGCCAAAGTTGATTCTAGCATGCATTGAATCAGGGGGTTGAATACTTACCTAATCGAGATTATTTTTTATTTTTTACAAATGTTACAATTTGTCTTGTATTTTGACATAGTATTTTATGTAGTATTTTGTGTAGATCGTTGACAAAACATTACAATGAAATACATTTTATCCCACTTTGTAACACAACAAAATGTGGAAAAAGTCAAGGGGTGTGAATACTATCCGAAGGCTTTGTATACACATATTGTAATTGTGGCCTGAGAATGTAGCATTTGTTGAGCATTCCTGGCACGGTTCACTGACTGATAAGACATGTAATAATACTATCATCTGTAATTTGAGGCCTTTGAATATGACATTAAACAAGTGTTTGTTGTTGCTGTGATCACAAATTGCCCCTTTAAACCAGTATGTGGTAATATCCATGTTTCATTTAGAAAATAATCAAGTCCCAAATGCCATCCTTTTCCCACAGTATATAGTGCACTGGTTTTGACCAGAGCCCTGTTTGATTCTAAAATGGCTCCATATTCCCAACAGCAGAGCCCTGGTCAAATAGAGTGCACAATAAAGGGAATAGGGTTCCATTTGGGTGCAGACAATATCCTCTCAGGTCTCTGAATGCAGCTGAGCTCTCAGCTCCAGTAGGTCTATGCAAAACACATGGAAACTCTGGCTCTGGGTGGATGGAAACCAGTATGTTACACAGATGGAAGGTAAGGCGTGACCTTAAAGTAAATAAGCACATCAACAAGTGGTGAGGTTTTAATGGGTGCAGGGTTAGTTGTTAGGACAATTTTTTTCACAAAGTTGAATGAATTCCTGCTACAGAATAGTAGGCTGAAACACATCCAATACATTATGTGGAGGTATCCACCAACATCATTTGTTTGTGGACCGCCATAATAGCGAAGAAGAAGAAGAAACAAACACAATTTTGCCAAACATTTATTCACATTGAGTATTTTAATATTCTAATGCACAAGTAATATTAAAGGTATTGCTGCAAACCTATATCGGGGACAGTTTTTGTTTGAGGCCTGATAAAAGTTTGCAGCAATACTTTTCATACTGCTTATGTATTATAATATTAAAATCTAAAACAATACATTTGAGCATTCATAGACAACTTGTCAAGATTTAGGGCATTGTCAATCAAAATATTTAATGAATTGTATCTTTTATCACATGGTGTATTTGACATGTTCTCACACTCAACAGAAACTTCTGGTAGCCTTCTTCAGAAACCTATCCGTCATGATTGACTGGGGAAATGACCAATAGGGCTGACATTTTACCAGAACTAACAATAGCTGCATTCGTTTTGCATCGCCTGGTGCCCCGTGTGGGCGGAGTTAGCACTCTATTCCATTGGTCCTTAAGTGAAGTCTCCACCCACCCAGGCCACCGGTGATGCAAAATGAGCACGCCCACTGGGACTGATTCATGGATAGAAGCAAATCAGAAACCTGCTCTTCATATGATGGTTAGGAATTGTAT
Organism: Oncorhynchus mykiss; assembly: GCF_013265735.2. Classification (NCBI taxonomy): domain Eukaryota; kingdom Metazoa; phylum Chordata; class Actinopteri; order Salmoniformes; family Salmonidae; genus Oncorhynchus; species Oncorhynchus mykiss. The sequence continues at coordinate 6,851 of NW_023494206.1, forward strand.
GAATAATGACTAAACGATATCTACATTTTAAATAGAACTATAACTAATTAAAACTATACTCTGTTTTATTTTATCTGATTAATAATATTAATTCATAAGGGAGGGAAATAAATAAATAAATAAAATAAATAAAATAAATACCATTCCAGCCAGGTTGGAGAGGACTGGAATTGTGGGTTTTAAGTAATCAGAAGGATAACCTATGGTTGAACCGACTCAACTTAGCTCTGGGATGTTTAGATAAGGCAGTGAGTGTTTTCCTAGGTTTTCCATTATCTGGAGCTGACTGCTGAATAGTGATAGGTGAAGACTTCAGAAGTTTAATCTTGATTTAAATGTGTGTCTGGAGTGAGCGAACGAGGGGGTGGGAATAATATTTTGAACTTGTTGGGTCCTGGTTGATAGGAGGAAGGACATTTTATAACCTATGATGTCATATTTTGTATATAAACTGTTGTTCATGGTTTCATGGCAGCGCACTCCGAGAATAAATACTATTATCTAATTTTGATAAGACGGGTCTCTGTCTATTTTATGCAAATAAGAATCTTACAAATTCTCATAAAATAGACTAAGTGAATTCAATTAATGAAAACATTGGAATTATGAAATTACATTAACAATGATTGACAGGGAAGATGACCAATGGGGCTAAATTGAAACCATTCCATTGGTCCTGAAGTGAAATCCCCACCTACCCAGGCCACAGGGTGGTGTAAAACAAGCACGCCCACTTGGCCTGAGGTACGGTTTTAGGCAAATCAGAAACCTACGCTTCATGATTGACACAGGAGATGACCAATAGGGCTGATATTTTACTATCATCATTAACACGGGGACTGAGGAAGCACCCAGTAAAATAACAGATACAGTATGAGCCTTGGCCATTACATCATAAAAGGACACCAACTCTTCCTTATAATCCACAAACACACCCACCTTGAATCCAAATTATACATCAGACACTTCTAATGATCAGTCATTTCCTTCTAGGGCTTCTCCGTCCGAGAGAGAGAGGAGGGATTCGATGGCACGGTACTCGTCCCCTCCTTTCAGCCTCACAGTCCGGTAGTCATTCTCTGGGGTTGAGGTTATCATACCCTTCCTTTTGACGGACTCTCTGACCACACCTAGAACTCAGTAGGTCTTGTCCCCCACCTGAGAAGGAATGGAAGAGGGTTAAGGTTAGAGTAACTCAAACATAGATCTTTTCAATTATTTCAAATTTGGCACAGAGAAACTAGAGGCCATGAAGAATGACACTGATTGGCCTATTATTTTTTTTTATTCTACCGGGAACAGTGAGTTAACTGCCTTGTTCAGGGGCAGAATGACAATATTTTTACCTTGTCAGCTCGGGGATTCAATCCAGCAACCTTTCAGTTACTGGCCCAATGCTTTAAGCACTAGGCTACCTGCCTATAGGGGAGCTATTATATTTTACTCATGATTTTCCACTAGACTTAAACCAGAGTTTCCCAAACTCTGTCCTCGGGCTCCACAAGGGGTGCATGTTTTGGTTTTTGCCCTAACACTACACAGCTGATTCAAATTTTCAAAGCTTGACAATTAGTTGAATATTTGAATCAGCTTTACCATTCTTGGTAGCATAATTATTTGAGTTGCCTCCAGGTCTGATGGAGCAAAACAAATATTCAGGCTGAGATTGAAGATATGAGAAATAGGAGTGGCAACATATTCCGATACTATCCTCAGCAGCTTTCCATCAATGTTGTCAGTATCAGGTGGTTTCTCATTATTGATGGCTAGCAACAATTCTTTCATCCGTTCCACAGGGAGACTTTATTTCTGTCTCGATGTAGAACTGACTGACACATGTCTGGTCTGTCTTACAGAACATCTTCAGCAGCCTCTCGTGCTTCTTAAACATCCTGTCCTCCAAGTTCTCCACTGGGTCGATCAGCTTGTGGACCTTCAGCATAGCAACTCTCTGATGAGGCTCCAGGTGAATCTCACGGTAAGAGGTCAGACACACCAGGCAGGATTTCAGGGCTTTGAGCTTCATCCAGTACAGACGTCGCAGGCCACTTCACCAGGCTTGGTGGCAGTTATGGTTGAGACGCCATCTCGAGTCCTCTTGAGCTGATCGGCGATTTCTTTGAATTCCACGTTGAGGCTAATTTGGGGTTCTCTCACAGGTTGGCTACCTACACGTGTATCTTTTCTTCCAGAGCTCTCTGATACAGCCCATGCAGAAGGTGTGGTCACATGGGGTCGTGACCATGTCAATAAACACATCCAGACAGACAAAACACTGGAATTTCTTCTCTGACAACAGATTGGTAGGGGAAGCCATCTTTTGAACTCTTTCTCTGATGACAGACTGATAGGGGAATCCATCTCCGGAACTTCTTCTCTGATGACAGACTGGTAGGGGAATCCATCTCTGGAACTTCTTATCTGATGACAAACTGGTAGGGAATCCATCTCTTGGGAGAAAAAAGGACGCCAATGACATATTAGCAAGACAAGAAGTGTACAATTGAGCTATGATAACAATACAAAAAAGTGTTCTTTATCATTTAATAATCCAGATAATAATTGTTGTTAATTATCTTTCGTATCTGATTGTTCTCCAAATACAGTTACACCGACAAATGAGTCAAGCTTTCTTACAGTTAACACCTTGAATACACCCTTGTTTTCCGAGGTAAAAAGACACACCCGTGTAGCACTACTAGAACAAAAACGTAGAGATTATTTCTCAGTTACTACACCACAACACCCCTGGAATTGCTTTGCAATTTATGGATTATAATATCCTAAAAACTATTTGTCTAACTTGTGCCATCATTGAAATAAAAAAAAGAGACAGTGTAAGCCTATTCAATGTCACGTCTTCATCCACACAAAATGACAGTTCAAGCATATAACTACTGTCCCTCCGATTCAATCATACTGTGGCTTGCACTGTAGCTGTCAACATAATAGTATCTATCTGTCAATTTGAGTCAGTGCGTTTCCATGTTCACGGTATCAATGCAGTTATTAACCTGACTCACAGTGACAGCATTCACCACAAAACCAGTCATGGTTATTTGTTTTGTATAACCCTTTCCTGCCTGAATGTTTTTTTTCAGGGGCGTGCCCATACAGTCCAAGGGGCAATGTTTCCTGGCCATGATGACACACCCAAACGGACCTGACAAGAGGAATGCATCATTAGCATTACCACATTAAAGATGAACACGAGCACACACGCACACGCGCACACACACACACACGCACACACACACACACACACACACACACACACACACACACACACACACACACACACACCACCACACACACCACACCACACAACACACACACACACCACACACACACACACAACAGCCAAGCAGGGAGGTCAGAGTATAATAACACTGACTAACTGAAGTTCATTACAGGAACACAAGCTCAAAGCCCTAGGCCCTTACACATCAGAAATCAAATGATGCATCCAATGCTGTTCTAGGTGTGTTCACTAACTAGGCAATGGGTGTGACTATGAGGTAATGTGGAATACGTGTGACTGTGTCATGACTTGATGCCTGCACCTGAGCTCCCTGCATCAGTTTAGTTCCTCCCACTCTAGCTCTGAGTGACCAATGGGAGCTCAGACCAGCCAGACAATTGGTTCCAATATAAATATAAATACTAGAGTCCCATTTAGAATGACTGAAGCTGTGTATTAGGGAATGTATAATCCAATGCCTCCAGGGGTCAGAATCTTTCCTCCACTTCCTTAACCCCCCCACCCCCTTCTCCTTTTCTCCTCTTCTTCTTCAGTCTCTCTTTCATTCTCCTAGATTTTCAGCCCCTCTGGTGCATAATGGCTCTGGTTCTTTCTATGATGATTTCATAGTTTGGGCCTGTTTCACTTTGACCTCCCATCGGCCCGTCCTCAGTCTCAGGGAGAGACAGTGGAAATTATAGGATGAAGTTGCACATAGACTTTGATCCTTGGTCAGTTTAGCATTTTCCCCACTAATGGTTAAGGTTAGGATTGCGGGAGGGGACACTGATACTAGATCTGTACCTAGGGAAAACTTCATCCTGGAGCACAGTGTTTTTTCAATCAACACCCCATGTTGGCAGCCTAATGCCGAAACTATAGGCTTTAAGTTAGAGGGCTAACATAGTCTTCTGGCGAACACAGGTGACCCAGCTCACCTTGGTTGCCGTGTTCATCACTGGCCACTGGTATTTGATAGGCTAATATGGGGAGTGCCTATTACCATGGTAAGCAACCCTATTAGCATGGTGAGCGAGGCTAGGGAAATGACTGGTCATTAGGAATCTCTGATGGATGACTTGGAGTCACGGCAGCGGTGGCCATTTTGTTTCACCTGTGGAAGTGGAAAGATACTTCGTTTGGAGGGTGACTTTGCATCTCAGTCCTCTAAAGGACTTCTGCATAGAGGAGATGCAACCCTTGACCGAGACAACACCAGACACACACACCAAACGGGAGACATTAGTCCACAGACCAGACCAAATCAACAGTTTCTTATCTTTGAATTTTAATTTAATTTTGTTTTCCTTGAACTTTAATGTTGTTGTCTTTACTGATTTATATGTGTAAATGTAGACCAGTGAAAATATTTATAATGTTTTAATAGATTCATAATAGATTTTAACTCTATTTGCAGTGAATGACTTGAACCAAATTTTACCCCAGTCTTATTAATTGTTATGAGTCTTACTCAGTGCTTGAAGTGAACTCAAATCGATACCGGAGACAGGAGACAGGTGGTTGAATGAAGCCTCCGACACTAACCATGCAGTGGAGTCAATCTCTCTGCTACTTAATAGGTAAATATCTTCTGAGTAACTTCAGTATGCCGACAAACAACTGTTTGCATATGAATATTGTTGCTTTATGTATTATTATTATTAGGATTATTAGGATTCTGCTGCTGCTGCTGCTGCTGGTGCTGCTGATGAAAGTAGGTGAAACCTTTTGTATTTGTTTGTGTTGATAATTTGTTTATCTGTTCTTCTGTCAACCATAATTAACATGCAAATTCCTGTGAGACGGTAATGCCTAGGAGGGTGCAACTTGGCATGGTAGAAAAGGCCCATAGTCCACACGCTCTCATGCAATTAGCGACATGGTGGCACTACAATAAGCGATTGAAGATTCAAACTTTGAAAGGTCACACCCCCTAGAGTCCTGTAATTTGGTGTATAGGTCCCGCTCCTCACAATAAACCAATTTGCCTCAAAGAACCATAATATCTGCCGTGATCCATTTTACATTTAGTTAAAACCACTTAAAACGCTACTCGTTTGGCACCGCATTACTTATCGACACGTTTTGAGATCTGATATTTGGAAAGTGTGGTCAGGAGTGCAGAAGTAGCTAATCCTAGCAAGGATGTGTCCAATTTGTCCTAATGGTGGTGCTGTGTGGCAATAGCTTGAACCCCGGCATGACTGCTTGACGTTCACTAGTTTGCAAATCTGAAGTAACATTCTATCACAGATGCAAATGAGAATCTAAAACAACAATGTCCATTTACTGCATATTTCATCTGTCTGCATATTTCAAGACATGACATATGAGGGTGCAACCCGATGGGTTGGATGATACTTTTCTCATCAATCATCTTGAAAAAAATAGACTTAAAACTGGAAATCAACAAATCCTCCATCTTTAACCCAATGGAAAGGTAAAATGCTTTATTATCTAAATGCTGATAGATGTGTGGGCGACAAAATGGTGCAGTTTGAGGCCATGTGTCGGAGAGTGATGCGGGCGCTGGAGATGGGGGTGTGAGCAGGTGGTTCTGGGCAGGGGTGATGTTATGGATGTTTGCGAGAATCTGTATGCTGTTGTATGTGGATGTTTTGTATTGTTAAAAGAAAAAATAATAATATAGATGATAATAATCTATAATAATAAACTAACCCTTACAACAATGTAGTATTAATTGCAGTAACAACATGGTAGTGACATAGGAATGACCATTTAAAGGGGAAATCTGAATTACACTGAAATATCATTAGCAAAGGCTCTGTCAGTATTCAATTAAACATGTGTCGCGCAGATATTGATTTTGTGATTTAAAATTACATTTCTATACGGGCATTTTGGGAAACCTTTGAAAAGCTTCTTCTCATGAACCATAAGTCCAAATAACACCAACATTCAATATGTACTTTTTCCACATTTTGTTGTGTTACACACTGAATTTTAAATGGATTACATTTTAATTATTTGGTCAGTGACCAACACACACTACCCCATAATGTCAAAGTGGAATAATGTTTTTGGCATTTTTTTCAAATTATTATTTATTTTTAAGTATTCAACCATTTGTTATTGCAAGCCTAAATAAGTTCAGGAGTAACAAGTCATATAAAAGTCCCCCCTTATCTCACCATAGCAGCACCCACCTGTAGCACGCGCTCCAGCAGGTATATCTCTCTGGTCACCCCCAAAACCAATTCTTCCTTTGGCCACCTCTCCTTCCAGTTCTCTGCTGCTAATGACTGGAACGAACTACAAAAATCTCTGAAACTGGAAACACTTATCTCCCTCACTAGCTTTAAGCACCAACTGTCAGAGCAGCTCACATTATGTTTGTTTTACTCCATGTGTAACTCTGTGTCGTTGTTCGTGTCGAACAACTTTGCTTTTTCTTGGCCAGGTCGCAGTTGTAAATGAGAACTTGTCCTCAACATGCCTACCTGGTTAAATAAAGGTGAAATATATATATATATATATATATATATAATAAATTATATGGACTCAATAATAGTATAATATTAATAATTAAAATAATTTTGAATGACTACCTCATCTCTGTATCCCACACACACGAATATCTGTAAGGTCCCTAAGGTCTAGCAGTGCATTTCAAACACAGATTCAACCAGATCAAAGCAAGAGCTTTGTGTGCACATTTTGTTCATATCCTTTCCTAGTTAGTTAGTTATTGGCACAATTATAGATAATTTGTAGTCAGCAATAGATTAGTGATTGCTTTCTACAAGAGCACAAAACATGTACATTTCTAGACATCTTTGAAAAGCAAGTTAGATAAAGAGGGGGTTTTTCGTCTTAAATGGGCAGTTTTGTATTTTGAGACAAGCTCGAATAAGCTAAGTAGCCAATAGGCAGAGGGTAGCATAATTTCTCTGATTCTCTGTAATAATGGTATGGGAGTGATAATACATTTTACTTTGTAAAGTGGTTTCTTGCAGCAAACAACACAACAACATTTTCAGTCACCTTGTCTGAAGGACAAGTGGATAAACAGGTTCATTTCAAGCCCTGCATGTTTTTTTTGAAAAGTCTCATGGAATGTAGGTCTACATTGAACACCACACATTGGCTGCTACTGTAGGCTGAATGATAAAACAGCTATTTCCATGTTAAAATGTTATTGGATGCATTTTCTCCATTGTTTTTTATGGTAGGCCACTCTGGTAGGCCTACATTATGATCAAATAGCCACATTAGCCTACTTGACCAATGTTAAAACTGTAACTTAAAGCCTCAGTGTTCACAGTAAACGTGCACTGGAAGTTGCACAGAATTTTCAAAACTTTGAAGTATGTGCTCAGCAGACCTGAAATTTGCTCAGTGCCTGAATTTTCTTGAGGGAACATTGGTTCTGGGTGGAGGTCAAAAGCACTGACTGGGAGCCCTATAGGACAGGGGTGCAAAATTGGCCCAGCTCTGTCCAGGGTAGGGGAGGTTTTGGCCGGTGGAGCTTTCCTTGGCTCATCATGTTCTAGCTATTCCTTGTGACAGGGCCGGGCAACTGTGTCATTTTAGTCTGTTATTAATATGTGTTAAGGTAAATTATTGATTTGCTAAGATTTATTTGACAATTTAAAACACAATACAACAACACATGTGGACACAATGCGATTAAAATCATTAAGGAATACACACAAAAGTTTTTTTTTAATGTATTATCTTTATTTTTATTGTGGTCCAAAACGTATCACTTGTATTTACATTTTGTCCATCTTGGTTTTTAAATAATTATAATGATTTAAGTACATTCATTAAGAAAATGTAATTACAAATTTTTTAAATGCTGGAATTGGTGTTGATCATTGTAATTTAGAAGCAAATTCTAATAAAGGATGACAACTTCACTGTGATTGTTTTTGTTTCTATATCAACACATGATTTAACGTTAACTCTCACCTAGAACAGCGAGGACAAAGGTGGGTGGGGTTTAGAAGGTCACAGTTTTTAATTCTAATTCTAACTCTTTCAATTGTGATAGTTTTTTTGTTGCTTCTACATTAAGGACAGCTCCTAACAGAGCAGTGAGGGTTTAGGTATGTTTGAACATCTTCGTACATATGCAGGAAACATACAAAACACAGTTAAAAAATGTGAAGATGTGGGTGGGGTTAAGGTGACTGTCTATTCTCTGATTGGATAGGTGTGGTTGAATATCACCATGTCTCCATCTATGACAGGAAGAGCTCACCTGTATCTCAACACACTGAACACACCCGTGTTGAATAGGACCGGACTAAACACTTTTTTTCTGCTTACCTGGTTCTGATTACTCACAGGTGAGTCACATCAATGAAGACTATTGCATAATATAGAATATTATTATTCTATATATTATAGGATAATGACCATTATGTAAATAACTTTAATTATGTAGCCTTGATTTGGCCAAGTCTTGAAGCTTGAAGCTGATAACTTTTAAGCAATTTTATTCATTGCACAATTATATCACCTCCTTGAACATGATACAATAAATCATATATTCTTTGTGCAATCCAATCCTCTAAAACAGATGTGGTATAGAAATATGTATATACGCATTCTTGAACGAGATTGACTTGTTGTGAAGCATGCTACACTCGCTGAAATTATACAAAACTCATACATTAGACTGTTTGTATTTCCTGCACCTGCTCAGCAGCATTTCATTGTCGGTAACATGTAAAAATAAATAATAATAATAATTAACACAAGAATAGAATAATTATTGAGCAATTTCATAGGGCGTGATCCAAACACCTGAGTCACTGTAGGAGAAAACTAGGGACAAGTACATTCCCGTCATGTGACAATGAGCAACTGGTTTGTTTTGTTTTTCTGAGGTTAGAGATTGTGTACTACCAAACCCGTTTATGGTTTGACACTAACCTTGTGGAGAAGCAGGCTTCCCTAAACAGGCGTGACAACGACGTGATTTTGGAGGCAACATGAGACTATGATGACACAAATGTCAGCTGCAGCTTCTCAGTAAATGTTCCTGTCAGGTTCATTTGGTTTTGTTTAGTAGTCACAGAAGAACACATCTTATGCAAATAAAGAAACTGGTTCAGGTCCAGGTTCATTTAACATAATTGTATATATGCAAAAAGATACATAAAAGGTGATGTAACAGAGAAAAATCTTGTTTACTTGGTTCCTGATTCCTGTAACTTCCTCCAAGGGCATGGCTTCCCTTTGTATAAAAGTATCTGCTTTGTTTCACATTACTCTCCCTTGACTTCTTTCTCTCCGTCCTTGGGATAATCAAACACACTAAATTAAATTCCAAGCTTTTAGGATTCCTGTACATAAAGGGACACGGCACTACTTTTAAACATTCATTCTCCAGCACCATACCAGTGTCTAACAGTGGTGGCACTTTACATGGGGAGGATAGGCTCATAGTAATGGCTGCAAAGGAATCAATGGAATGGTCTCAAACACATCACCTGGTTTCCATGTATTTGATACCCTTCAATTAGTTCCATTCCATTAATTATTATGAGCCCTTCTCCCCTCACCAGCCTCCTCTGGTGTCTACATTTGTGAAAATATGTATGATGAAAAGTGGTGAAGTGCTCTGTTAAAAACAGTCGATTCTGTCTTGTTGAAGGCATGGCTTCCCTCATGTCCGAGGAGCAGTTTCTGTGCTGTATCTGCCTGGACATCTTCACCAACCCCGTGTCCATCCCGTGTGGTCACAACTTCTGCCTGACCTGCATCAAAAGCTACTGGGACACCCCGCGAGCACTTCGAGTGCCCCCTCTGCAAGGAGAGCTTCCGCCGTCGGCCAGAGCTACGCATCAATCACGTTTTTAAGGACATCACTGAGCACTTCCAGAGGTCCCTAAAGGTGATGTATGGCATATATTAGGTGTATACATTATACTATTATAATATAATATTTATATTATTATTTATATGATATATATTATAAAGGTCAAAGCCCAGCAGGCATATGAAGGCGATTATCAAGACATAGGAGTATTAGCGTCACAGTGTTCACCAGGGCTCGGTCCTGAGCCAGATGCAGTTTCCTGCGATGTCTGTACCGGGACGAAGCAGAGAGCTGTTAAGTCCTGTCTGGTGTGTCAGGGGTCGTACTGCGAGAACCACCTGGGGCCTCACCAGAGAGAGCCGGCCCTCCAGAGGCACAGGCTGACGGACCCAGCAACCTTCGCCACGCGAGGCCTGTGCCGGAAGCACGAGAGGCCCCTAGAGCTGTTCTGTAGGATGGACCAGACACCGGTGTGTGTGAGATGCATTGATACTGACCACAAGGGCCACAACACTATCCCTATGGAGAGAGAGAGCAAGAAGATGAGGGTAAGTTGAACATGTCCTACATAGGGAAGCATAACACAAAGTACCAGTCATAAGTTTGGACACGTCTACTCATTCAAGGGTTTTTCTTTATTTTTACTATTTTCTACATTGTAGAATAATAGTGAAGACATCAACACTATGAAATAACACACATGGAATTATGGTAACCAAAAAAGTGTTAAACAAATCCAAATATATTTTATATTTGAGATTCTTCAAAGTGGCCACCCTTTACCTTGATGACAGCTTTGCACACTCTTGGCATTCTCTCAACCAGCTTCACCTGGAATGCTTTTCCAACAGTCTTGAAGGAGTTCCCACATATGCTGAGCACTGTTGGCAGGTTTTCCTTCGCTTTGCGGTCCAACTCATCCCAAACCATCTCAATTGGGTTGAGGTCGGCTGATTGTGGAGGCCATTGTGGAGGCCAGGTCATCTGATGCAGCACCATCACTTTCCTTCTTGGTCAAATAGTCCTTATACAGCCTGGAGGTGTGTTGGTTCATTGTCCTGTTGAAAAACAAATGATAGTCCCACTAAACGCAAACCAGATGGGATGGCCTATCACTGAAGAATGCTGTGGTAGCCATACTGTTTAAGTGTGCCTTGAATTCTAAATAAATCACTGACAGTGTCACGGGAAAGCACCACCACTCCATCACACCTCCTCCTCTATGCCTCGCGGTGGAAGTCACACACGCGAAGATCATCCATTCACCTACTCTGTGTCTCACAGTCACACGGTGGTTGGAACCAAAAATCTCAAATTTGGACTCATCAGACCAAAGGACAGATTTACACAGGTCTAATGTCAGTTGCTCGTGTTTCTTGGCCCAAGCAAATCTCTTCTTCTTATTGATGTACTTTAGTACTGATTTCTTTTGTTAGGTTCAATTCTCAGAGTAAAACCTGAATGGATATTTATGAAAGCTTAACCAAGTTTATTCTGCCCAGAGTGTCAACACAGCTGCATTCAGACAACACATGTTTCCACCACCACAAGTATATATATATTCCAATTTAGTCACTCATCCTTCTCTCCAATCCTTGCATCTGTTATGGTCCCACAGGAAGATGAAGTGATAGGATAATAAACCATTGTTTCTCCCTTAAAGGTATCTGACCTGACCTCAACCCTCTTGAGGCCTAATCCAAAGATCTCCACCAGTATCCCCTATAGCAATCCTGTGACTTCCTGTGACCCAACACATTCCAAAGCCATCTGGTTCCTACAGATAACCATTAACTTCTGATGTAAAACCAGTCTCTTTCACTTCCTTAGACAGTATACTTTCGAGTATAACAATGTTCCAAGTTTAACCAAGAATCTAACACTTTGCAGCAATTCGACCATGAAGGCCTAATTCACAGTGTCCTCTGAACAGTTGATGCTGAGATGTGTGAACTCTGTGAAGCATTTATTTAGGCTGCAATTTATGAGGCTAGTAACTCTACTGAACTTATCGAATGAAATAAAATTGTATTTGTCACGTGCCGGATACAACAAGTGAAATGATTACTTACAAGTCCCTAACAAACAATGCAGTTTAAAAATATGGATAAGAATAAGAAATAAAAGGAACAAGTAAATAAAGAGCAGCAGTAAAATAACAATAGACTATATACAGGGGGTACCGGTACAGAGCAAATGTAAATGTGTAGAAGGGCCTAGACTTGGCACTCCGGTACTGCTTGCCGAGCGGTAGCAGAGAGAACAGTCTATGACTAGGGTAGCTGGAGTCCTTGACACTTTTCAAGGCCTTCCTCTGACACCGCCTGGTATAGAGGTCCAGGATGGCAGGAATCTTTGCCCCAGTGATGTATTGAGCCGTGCGCACTACCCTCTGTAGTGCCTGGCGGTCGGAGGCTGAGCAGTTGCCATACCAGGCAGTGATGCAACTTGTCAGGATGCTCTCGATGGTGCAGCTGTAGAAGCTTTTGAGGATCTGAGGACCCATGCCAAATCTTTTCAGTCTCCTGAAGGGGAATAGGTTTTGTCATGCCCTCTTCACGACTGTCTTGGTGTGCTTGGACAATGTTAGTTTGTTTTTGATGTGGACACTAAGGAACTTGAAGTTCTCAACCTGCTCCACTAAAGCCCCATCGATGAGAATGGGGGCGTGCTTGGGCCTCCTTTTCCTGTAGTCCTCAATCATCTCCTTTGTCTTGATTACGTTGAGGGAGTGGTTGTTGTCCTGGCACTACACGGTCAGGTCTGTGACCTCCTCCCTATAGGCTGTCTCATCATTGTCAGTGATCACTGTTGTGTCATCTGCAAACCTAATGATGGTGTTGGAGTCGTGCCTAGCCATGCAGTCATGAGTGAACAGGGAGTATAAGAGGGGACTGAGCACGCACCCCTGAGGGGCCCCTGTGTTGAGGATCAGCCTGGCGGATGTGTTGTGACCTACCCTTACCACCTGGGGACGGCCCGTCAGGAAGTCCACGATCCAGTTGCAGAGGGAGGTTTTAAGTCCCAGGGTCCATAGCTTGTTGATTTCTCTGAGGCAGAGGTAACTCTGGGTCTTCCTTTCCTGTGGTGGTCCTCATGAGAGCCAGTTTCATCATAGCACTTGATGGTTTTTGCGACTCTACTTGAAGAAACTTTCAAAGTTCCTGAAATGTTCCGGATTGATTGACCTTCATGTCTTAAAGTCATGATGGACTGTCATTTCTCTTTGCTTGTTTGAGCTTTTATTGCCGTAATATATACTTAGTCTTTTACCAAATAGGGCTATATTCTGTATACCACCCCTACCTTGTCACGACACAAATGATTGGCTCAAACTCATTAAGAAGGAAAGAAATTCCACAAATGTACTTTTAATAAGGCACACCTGTTAATTGAAATGCATTCCAGGTGACTACCTCATGATGCTGGTTGAGAGAATGCCAAGAGTGTGCAAAGCTGTCATCAAGGCAAAAGGTGGCTACTTTGAAGAATCTCAAATATAACATTGATTTTGATTTGTTTAACACTTTTTTGGTGACTACATAGTTCCATATGTGTCATTTCATAGCTCTGATGTCTTCGCTATTATTCTACAATGTAGAACATTGTATAAATAAAGAAAAACCCTTGAATGAGTAGGTGTGTCCAAACTTTTGACTAGTACTGTAAAATAAGCCTTACATATTATATTTAATCAAAAACGCCTGTGGGGGTATGGTGTATGGCCAAAATACCACGGTTAAGGCCATTCTTTGGCAAGACGCAACTCAGAGTGCCTGGATACAGCTCTTCGTCGTGGTGTATTGGCCATATACCACAACCCCCTGAGGTGCCTTATTGCTATTATAAATTGCTTAACGATGTAATTAGAGCAGTAAAAATAAATATTTTGTCATACCCTTGGTCAGCCAATCAGCATTCAGGGTTTGAACCACCTAGTTCATAATAAAACATAATGCCTGCAGGCTTTAAATATAGTGTTACCAAATTGTGTCTTGTATTAAAGTTTAGCAGACCAGTCCTACAGTTTTTTCTTCACAGACTCAGATGAAGAAGACTGAAGGAGATATGTTGAAGATGGTTCAGGACAGACTGAGGAAGATGGATGAGATCAAACACTCAGTGGAGCTCAGCAAAGTGAGTTCTTAGGATAAGCATCCTGACTGTTGTGGGGTACCCCAAGGCTCAACTCTGGGTCCTCTGAATTTGTAATATTTCAAACTGTTTCAATATTTCAAACTGGCCAACACAATTCTAAAATATACACTCTCTATTTGACAACAAAATGCCAGACTTGCTTCTGTTCTCAAGATGGGAAAATTTCACCCTCCCTCTCTTACATCGGCGTCACTAAAAGTGCCGTCATCTCCACCACAAGTACAACGAACAATGGAAGACTGGGGCAAGCGGCCAATGTAGAAATCACTCTGTCATTTCCTGGTTGCTATAATTTGGCACTCTTCACTCAATTTCAGTTTAGGTGAGAACACAAGGACTAAATAATGTAGGCAATCATTATAGTATCTAAATCACTGTGAAATATATTTTCCATAACCAAAAATATTGTTTTTATGCTTGTTTGAAATTAAAGTAGTCTCCACCATGGTTCATGCTATCCGGGATCCTTGGGATATCGGATAGCACTAACCTCTCCACTTTGTTGCGGGGAAATTGAATGCAGGGGAGGTGGAAGATTTGTTTATATCCAGCTGAAGAGTTGTTGCAAGTCACCTAGCTTCCACATGGGTGAAACATTCTACATGTAGCACCTTTAAAACCTCTTAAGGATTGGACACTTTGTCAGTAGAGTGAGTTCTTATGATAAGCATCCTGACTGTCATTGTTTTCATCTATGTGGTGTACTCCAGGGGTCAACTCTGGGTCCTCTGCAGTTTTATTTAATCAATATGTTTGTTTTTTATGAATATACATTAGCAAGACAATTCATTCACAACCATTGTCTTTAATATTCAATTATTTTTTCCTTTGTTTGGTCTTGTAGATAAGTGCTGAAAAAGAGATTGAGGGTAGTGTACTAGCCTTTAGCAAACTGGTGTGCTCCATCGAGAGAAGCCAGGCTGAGCTCATCGAGGTGATTGAGGAGAAGCAGAAAGCAGCAGAGAGGCGCGCTGAAGGGCTCATCAATGAGCTGGAGCGGGAAATCATTGAACTACAGAGAAGAAGCACTGAGCTGGAGCAGCTCTCACACACAGAGGACCATCTCCACTTCCTACAGGTCAATGTCATTTATCTTAATACTGACACATTGATATAACATGTGATGTTGTACAATGACCCTGCCTTTCTTAATTTCCACTCTGAGGGGATAAATACATTTGAATCTAATTTAATTCATTTTAATTGAATGTTATACTCTTTTGTAGAGTTTTCCCTCTCTCTCCACTCCTCCACCCACCCAGGACTGGTCTGAGATCAGTGTATACTCCGATCTATGTGTGGACACTGTGAGGGCTGCTATGTCTCAGCTTGTGGACACCTGCAGAGACTTCGAAAATAGATTATGTGAAGAGGGTTAGTATTTTTACTGCTGTAAAATGTATTAAGCATATATTATATGCTATATTCACTAATGTTGCAACAAGGTTTTTATTGTTAACACTTATTCATTCTTATTCCAGAGCTGAGGAGAACCCAGCAATATGCAGGCGAGTCAATGCTTGTGTGTGTAAATGAATGAGTGAATCATTTAATCAGTCAATAAATTAACCAATCAATCAATGAATCAATTGATACATTATTGTGTAAATAAGATTATGACTCAAGTACATACCATTGAAATGTCATGTTTCAAAACATACATATCTTACATTTAACTTACATAACTTACGTATAATAACTTTGACCTTCCACAGTGGACGTCACTCTGGATCCAGTCACAGCCGCCTCGTGGCTCGTCCTGTCCTCCGATGGGAAGCAGGTGAGTCTGGGATACCAGCAGAACCACTCCCTTCCTGCTGACCCTCGGAGGTTTGACTCCTGCGTCTGTGTGCTGGGAAAGCAAGGCTTTGCCACCGGGAGGCACTACTGGGTAGTCCAGGTAGGTGATGATTTAAAAAGCAAACTAATCTAAACTAACCAACGTGAGCTTTGGCGCAACCAAAAATACTATGAACATTATATGAGAATAGGCATGACTCTCCCTCTCAACATTACAGTGCATGGAGAAGAAACATTTTACATTTAACTGCTGTCTGTCTACCCCTGCTCTTCAGGTGGGCGACAAGACAGACTGGGATGTGGGCGTGGCTAAAGAGTCTGTCAACAGGAAGGGGAGTGTCACGGTGAGGCCGGACCAAGGCTACTGGGCTATGTGCCGGAGGAAAGGCAGCCATCTTAGCGCATGTGCCGGGCCATCTGTCCCCCTTCACCTGAGAAAGAGGCCGCGGAAGGTTGGGGTGTTTGTGGATTTCGAGGAGGGATTGGTCTCCTTTTACAATATGGAGGCGAAGGCTCATATTTATAGTTACAGGGGATGCGGCTTCACTGAGACACTGTATCCGTATTTTAACCCCTGTCTCCATGACGACGGGAAGAACACCGCCCCATTGGTTATCTGTTCTGTGGAAGGGGAGGCGGGGCCTATACAGGAAGTTGTGAGGTCTAAGATCCCGCCTGCGGCTCTGGCGTTCGCTGGGAGGAGCCGTCAATCATCTGTTGGCTCTGTTTCGCAACACTTCTGAGGCTGTTATCTGACAAGTGACTTTGAGAGATACTTATGAAAAATGCTACCTGTGTTGATGGACAGAACCAATGACAGAAGCATAAAAGTTAAATTATGATTTTGTATCCAGATTTGGTAGAATTGATTCTTATATTTCATAGCTTAATGCAAAACATGTGGAACTAAAAATCACCTTGAGATTGTTTTCTTACTAGCTTTCTACATTTTGAGGAGAAAGAAAGAAATGAGAGGATAGAGAGAAAAGGGAGGAGTGTAGAACAGGTAGGCGGTTGCGGGCAAAAGCAAACAGACATTGTACGTGATGCTCGTGTATGTGATACGATTAAATGTTTGTTTGAACACAGGGGTTCCCTGAGAGAGAAAGAGAGCAGGGTTAGAAAGAGGGAAAGGAGGGAGAGAGAGATGTGAATGAGAGAAAGAGGGCAGGGTTAGAGAGAGGGAAACGAGAGTGAGGAAAGGAGGGAGAGAGCGAGAGGGTGGGGTGTAGAGAGCATGTGAGAGTGAGAGAATGCTAGACAGGGAGGGAAAAGTGAGAGAAAAGAAACAGAAAAAGGAGTAACTTCCTCGTTGCTACATGAAAACATAGAAATACAATTTATTGCAAAGGTAAGATTTAAGATTTAGATTTCAACTGTTGTAAAGTTTTAATTCCCAATGTTGTATCATTAATTTGATCAAAATTGGTAATGTGGGGGAAATGTTTTTGAAGACATTATTGTTATGATCATAATAGCATATTTCTGTCACTTTACTGCTCTGTTTGATTAACATCTTTCTGTAATAAACTCACTTTGTGAATAAAGAGACTTTTCCCCAAGGTGCAAGTAGCCTTCTCTAGGATTGTACATTTGTACGTTTTTAAACAATGTACTTCTATGGTGGAGTCAGATAAAGTCACCCAGATATTATCTTTACAATCCATTAAATTCCAAGGACATCACTAATATAGACCAGTGGATGCAGTTTGGCGCAATTTCATATATACATGAATATATGGAATTGCCTACGTGCTTGAATACACGCACAATTGTGTGTGCGGCACTATACTGTGTGTGTGTGTGTGTGTGTGAGCACATGTGTGTATGTACAGGAGTGTGTATCCCACAGATGGTTGCTCAGTAGTGATGATGCATTCCTTTCCTCCCCCTCCTCTCCTCCCTCTCTCCTCCTCTTCTTCCCTCTCCTCCTCCTTGCCTCCCCTCTTCCTGTGTCCAGATGGCTTCGATAGCCTCAGCCACCTCCCCCTCCCTCTCTATCTCTTCAAGCCAATCCATTAGCTCATTTCTTCTTCAACCTCCTCCTTCTCTCCTCCGCATCCCTCACTTATATCTCCATCTATACAACCTGTACAGTAGACGCTACTCTTAGAAGCTGCTTTAATATCATTACTTAACCCTGACATCAAACTATAATTCCATCAATGCATTTCATTTCGGCCTGCTTCCAGGGTTAGTTTAGAATACTATGATTCTAAGACTATAGACTATCTTCCTCTGTAAATCAGTGTTCATTGTCAATCTCTCTTCTGAAGGGTTATTTAAGTGATAACGCCAGAGAAGCCGGTGTTTGGAGGATATGTTGGCACGGGTTAGGCCCGAGACGAGTTGAGGGTCGGCAAACCATGCCAATACTCTGCATCGTCCAAACACCGGCTTCAATTTTTCACGTTTTGATAAGTCACAGCCTTATTCTAAAATGGATTCAATACATTTTTTCCTGATCAATCTACACACAATACCCCATATGACGAAGCAAGTTTTTTTTTAATTTTGGAAATGTATAATAAAAAAAAAATGAAATACCTAATAACAGAAAAAAACGTTTTGCTTCGTCATTATGGGGTATTGTGTGTAGATTGATCAGGAATTTTTTTATTGAATCCAAAGACCTGTATCTTCAATAGGGGCTGAGTTGAAAAACTACAAACCTCAGATTTCCCACTTCCTGGTTGGATTTTCTCCGGTTTTTGCTTGCCATATGAGTTCTGTTAAACTCACAGACATCATTCAAACAGTTTTAGAAACTTCAGAGTTTCTATCCAATACTACTAATAATATGCATATATTAGCATCTGGGACAGAGTAGGAGGCAGTTCACTCTGGGCACACTATTCATCCAAAAGTGAAAATGCTGCCCCCTATCCCAAAAAGGTTAACATAAGAATTCAGACCCTTTGCTATAAGACTCAAAATTGAGCTCAGGTGCATCCTGTTTCCAAAGACCATCCATGAGATGTTTATAAAACTTGATTGGAGTCCACCTGTGGGGAAGTGCAATTGATTGGACATGATTTGGAAAGGCACACACCTGTCTATATAAGGTCCCACAGTTGACAGTGCATGTGAGAGCAAAAACCAAGCCACGAGGTTGATGGAATTGATCTGTAGAGCTCCCGAAACAGGATTGTGTTCTGGCACAGATCTGGGTACAAAGACCTGTCTTTTGCATTGAAAGTCCCCAAGAACACAGTTGCCTCCATTATTCTTAAATGGAAGAAGATTGGAACCACCATGACTCTTCCTAGAGCTGGCCACCCAGCTAAACTGAGCCAATACGGGGGAGAAGGGCCTTGGACAGGGAGGTGACTAAGAACCCAATGGTCACTCTGACATAGCTCCAGAGTTCCTCTGTGGAAATGGGAGAACCTTTCAGAAGGACAGCCATCTCTGCAGCACTCCACCAATCAGGCCTTTATGGTAGAGTGGCCAGACAGAAGCCACTCCTCAGTAAAAGTTTGCCAAATGGCAGCTAAAGGATGCTCAGACCATGAGAAACAAGATTCTCTGGTCTGATGAAACCAGATTGAACTCTTTGGCCTGAATGCCAAGTGTCACGTCTGGAGGAAACCAGGCACCGCTCATCACCTGGCCAATAGCAACTCTATGGTAAAGCATGGTGGTAGCATCATGCTTTGGGGATGTTTTTTCAGCGGCAGGAACTGGGAGACTAGTCAGGATCGAGGGACAGATGAATGGAGAAAAGTACAGAGAGATCCTTGATGAATACCTGCTCTAGAGTTCTCAGGACCTCAGACTGGGGCGAAGATTCCTTTCAACAGCCAAGACAATGCAGGAGTGGCTTCGGGACAAGTCTCTGAATGTTTTTGAGTGGCCCAGCCAGAGCCCGGATTTGAACCCGATCAAACATCTCTGGAGAGATCTGAAAATAGCTGTGCAGCGATGCTCCCCATCCAACATGATAGAGCTTGAGAGGATCTGCAGAGAAGAATGGAAGAAACTCCCCAAATACAGGTGTACCAAGCTTGTAGCGTCATACACAAGAAGACTTTAGGCTGCATTCACTGCCACGATGCTTAAAACAAAGTACTGAGTAAAGGGTCTGAATACTTATGTAAATGTGATATTTCCGTTTATTCATTTTTTTGGCAAAAAAAAAAACTGTTTTTGCTTTGTCATTACTGGGTAGTGTATGTGGATTGATGAGGGGGGGAAATAATTTAATACATTTTAGAAATAAGGCTGTAACGTAACAAAATGTGGTCAGGGGTCTGAATACTTTCCGATGCACTGTATCCATAAAAATGATGCCATCGACAGGCTGAGAAAAGCTGCCTGCCTGTCTGTCTCATCCCAACTCCCGACACGTTCATTACTATGGGACAGCTGGAGATTGAAGTTTAAAATTTAAACAATTTACATATGTCGGAGAGACAGAAAGCAAGGTTTATACAAATCTGCACTGTTGAAAACTAAATGTTAGTCTAACAGAAATGGGAGATAATGTCTAGATGCTTATCATAGGGGAGATCAAGTTTATAACTTCTCTGACTGGGCTGATGGATTGTGCTGTGAGATGGAAAAGAGTAAATAGGCATTTTAACATCATAGATTTAGACTGTGGTAGCTTGTGGCTAGTATGTGGCTAGAATGTGGATTAACCAATCAGCATCAAGGATTAAACCCAGCTGTTGTATAATCTAGGATACTCTTGTTCATGAAGTTATTAGATGTCTACAACAAGTGCATATACAGTGGGAGAACAAGTATTGATACACTGCCGATTTTGGCAGGTTTTCCTACTTACAAAGCATGTAGAGGTCTGTAATTTTTATCATAGGTACACTTCAACTGTGAGAGACGGAATCTAAAAATCCAGAAAGTCACATTGTATGATTTTTAAGTAATTATTTGCATTTTATTGCATGACATAAGTATTTGATACATCAGAAAAGCAGAACTTAATATTTGGTACAGAAACCTTTGTTTGCAATTACAGAGATCATACGTTTCCTGTAGTTCTTGACCAGGTTTGCACACACTGCAGCAGGGATTTTGGCCCTTTGATTTTGGCCCATTGTGGAGAGGTTGGAGTCTGTTTGATTGAGTGTGTGGACAGGTGTCTTTATACAGGTAACAAGTTCAAACAAGTGCAGTTAATACAGGTAATGAGTGGAGAAGATGAGGGCTTCTTAAAGAAAAACTAACAGGTCTATGAGAGCTGGCATTCTTACTGGTTTGTAGGTGACAAAATACTTATGTCATGCAATAAAATGCAAATGAATTACTTAGAAATTATACAATGTGAGTTTCTGGATTTTTGTTTTAGATTCCGTCTCTCACAGTTGAAGTGTACCTATGATAAAAATGACAGACCTCTACATGCTTTGTAAGTAGGAAAACCTGCAAAATCGCAGTGTATCAAATACTTGTTCTCCCCACTGTATTTATCTACTACAGGGTCAAGGTTGAGGAGGACCACCTGACCACCTGACTCCACAGCTCCCAACTGACAGAGGGACAGAGAGAGATGCACACCTGTTCATTGGAACCTCAGACATGTGTTACTAATCTGGTAACACAGGTTGGGGACCTGGACAAATTTGGCTGCAAGAGGGGCTGGATCAAAGCCACAGCCAAAGGTGCGTTCCAAGGGATCGGGCATCTACCATCCCTATTCAGATTCAGTGGGTTTGGATCAATTGACCCTCTGAGTTTCAACCTTCTCACAGATTCTGGAAGGATTTAAAACTATGATTTAGCGGATTACTGTGTGGTTGAGACAAGAAGACTGCAAAAACAGACATTGGTTTACTGGAATTTGTCATATCTTCACAAAGGATTGTTTTTTTTTACTGAAACTGTGTGTGGAAAACTGACATTTCAATTGTCAAAACAGATAAACTAACATCCCCAGAACACCCAAGAGTTCACAACCGTTTCAGACAATATGCACTGCCTTCCTCTTCCTTGTTCATCTTTGCCCCGCCCCATAATGTCCGTAAGCCCCACCTTGTTTCCTTGGACTAATTCTGTTCCTCCAATTTGGTCCCCCGAGGGCCAGGGCTCAGAATGACACTGAGCCAATCGTGTTGGAGGGGAAGTGCCTGGTGGTTTGTGACTCCACCCCCTCATCGGAACCTTCGGGTAACGCTCTGGGGGATGTCGGTGCGGTCGGGGACTGGTCGAGTGGCATTCTCCGCTGTCAGGAACACCAACCACGAACCCTCAGAGATGAGCAACCGTACTATGACCATATATTTTGACACAGGTTAGTGAGTGTGACAATAAACATTAACATCCAGGATACTGAATACCTATACTGGCCAAAAGTGAGCGACAAATTTCACCACCAACTGTACGTCAATGAGAGCTTAAGGTAAGACTGCTACACCACTGATTCATCATCTCGCTCTTTCTCTCTGCCTCCGCCTGCTCCCTCTTTCTCTCTGTCTCTCTGCTCCTTTACAATCTTCTCCCCCCACCCCTCTCTGTCTCTCTCTCCTTTACATCTTCTCTCCCCCACCCCTCTCTGTCTCTCTCTCCTTTACATCTTCTCCCCCCACCCCTCTCTGTCTCTCTCTTCTTTACATCTTCTCCCCCCACCCCTCTCTGTCTCTCTCTCCTTTACATCTTCTCCCCCCACCCCTCTCTGTCTCTCTCTCCTTTACATCTTCTCCCCCCACCCCTCTCTGTCTCTCTCTTCTTTACTTATTCTCCCCCACCCCTCTCTGTCTCTCTCTCCTTTACATCTTCTCCCCCTCTCCGTCTCGCTCTCCTTTACATCTTCTTCACCGCCCCTCTCCGTCTCTCTCTTCTTTACATCTTCTCCCCCCACCCCTCTCTGTCTCTCTCTCCTTTACATCTTCTCCCCCCCACCCCTCTCTGTCTCTCTCTCCTTTACATCTTCTCCCCCCGCCCTTCTCCGTCTCTCTCTCCTTTACATCTTCTCCCCCCACCCCTCTCTGTCTCTCTCTCCTTTACATCTTCTCCCCCCACCCCTCTACGTCTCTCTCTTCTTTACATCTTCTCCCCCACCCCTCTACGTCTCTCTCATCCTTTACATCTTCTCCCCCCACCCCTCTCTGTCTCTCTCTCCTTTACATCTTCTCCCCCCACCCCTCTCTGTCTCTCTCTCCTTTACATCTTCTCCCCCCACCCCTCTACGTCTCTCTCTTCTTTACATATTCTCTACCCCACCCCTCTACGTCTCTCTCTCCTTTACATCTTCTCCCCCCACCCCTCTACGTCCTCTCTCTTCTTTACATCTTCTCCCCCCACCCCTCTCTGTCTCTCTCTCCTTTACATCTTCTCCCCCACCCCCTCTACGTCTCTCTCTTCTTTACTTCTTCTTCCCCCGCCCCTCTCCGTCTCTCTCTTCTTTACATCTTCTCCCCCCACCCTCTACGTCTCTCTCTTCTTTACATCTTCTCCCCCCACCCCTCTCTGTCTCTCTCGTCCTTTACATCTTCTCCCCCCACCCCTCTACGTCTCTCTCTTCTTTACTTCTTCTCCCCCCACCCCTCTCTGTCTCTCTCTCCTTTACATCTTCTTCCCCCGCCCCTCTCCGTCTCTCTCTTCTTTACATCTTCTCCCCCCGCCCCTCTCTGTCTCTCTCTTCTTTACATCTTCTCCCCCCGCCCCGCCCCGCCCTCTCTCTCTCTCTTCTTTTACTTCTTCTCCCCCCACCCCTCTCTGTCTCTCTCTTCTTTACTTATTCTCCCCCCACCCCTCTCTGTCTCTCTCTCTTCTTTACTTCTTCTCCCCCCACCCCTCTCTGTCTCTCACTCTTCTTACATCTTCTCCCCCCACCCCTCTCTGTCTCTCTCTCTTCTTTACATCTTCTCCCCCACCCATCTCTGTCTCTCTCTTCTTTACTTCTTCTCCCCCCCCACCCCTCTCTGTCTCTCTCTTCTTTACATCTTCTCCCCCACCCCTCTACGTCTCTCTCTTCTTTACATCTTCCCCCCCCACCCCTCTACGTCTCTCTCTTCTTTAACTTCTTCTCCCCCCCACCTCTCTACGTCTCTCTCTTCTTTACATCTTCTCCCCCCACCCCTCTCTGTCCCTCTCTTCTTTACATCTTCTCCCCCACCCCTCTACGTCTCTCTCTTCTTTACATCTTCTCCCCCACCCCTCTCTGTCTCTCTCTTCTTTACATCTTCTCCCCCACCCCTCTCTGTCTCTCTCTTCTTTACATCTTCTCCCCCCACCCCTCTCTGTCTCTCTCTTCTTTACATCTTCTCCCCCCACCCTCTACGTCTCTCTCTTCTTTACTTCTTCCTCCCCCCACCCCTCTCTGTCTCTCTCTTCTTTACATCTTCTCCCCCCACCCCTCTCTGTCTCTCTCTTCTTTACATCTTCTCCCCCACCCCTCTCTGTCTCTCTCTTCTTTACATCTTCTCCCCCACCCCTCTCTGTCTCTCTCTTCTTTACATCTTCTCCCCCCACCCCTCTACGTCTCTCTCTTCTTTACAGCTTCTCCTCCCACCCCTCTACGTCTCTCTCTTCTTTACATCTTCTCCCCCCACCCCTCTCTGTCTCTCTCTTCTTTACATCTTCTCCCCACACCCCTCTACGTCTCTCTCTTCTTTACATCTTCTCCCCCACCCCTCTCTGTCTCTCTCTTCTTTACGTCTTCTCCCCCCACCCCTCTCTGTCTCTCTCTTCTTTACATCTTCTCCCCCACCCCTCTCTGTCTCTCTCTTCTTTACATCTTCTCCCCCCACCCCTCTCTGTCTCTCTCTTCTTTACATCTTCTCCTCCCACCCCTCTCTGTTTCTCTCTTCTTACTTCTTCTCCCCCACCCCTCTCTGTCTCTCTCTTCTTTACATCTTCTCCCCCCACCCCTCTCCGTCTCTCTCTTCTTTACATCTTCTCCTCCCACCCCTCTCTGTCTCTCTCTTCTTTACATCTTCTCCCCCACCCCTCTCTGTCTCTCTCTCTTATTTACATCTTCTCCCCCCACCCCCCTCTGTCTCTCTCTTCTTTGCTTCTTCTCCCCCCACCCCTCTCCGTCTCTCTCTTCTTTACATCTTCTCCTCCCACCCCTCTCTGTCTCTCTCTTCTTTACATCTTTTCCCCCCACCCCTCTCTGTTTCTCTCTCTTCTTTACTTCTTCTCCCCCCACCCCTCTCTGTCTCTCTCTCTTCTTACATCTTCTCCCCCCACCCCTCTCTGTCTCTCTCTCTTCTTTACATCTTCTCCCCACCCTCTCTGTCTCTCTCTTCTTTACTTCTTCTCCCCCCACCCCTCTCTGTCTCTCTGTTCTTTACAACTCCTCCCCCACCCCTCTCCGTCTCTCTCTTCTTTACTTCTTCTCCCCCCCACCCTCTCTGTGTCTCTCTTCTTTACATCTTCTCCCCACCCCTCTACGTCTCTCTCTTCTTTACTTCTTCTCCCCCCACCCCTCTAACGTCTCTCTCTTCTTTACATCTTCTCCCCCACCCCTCTCTGTCTCTCTCTTCTTTAAATCTTCTCCCCCCACCCCTCTACGTCTCTCTCTTCTTTACATCTTCTCCCCCCATCCCTCTCTGTCTCTCTCTTCCTTACATCTTCTCCCCCACCCCTCTCTGTCTCTCTCTTCTTTACATCTTCTCCCCCACCCCTCTCTGTCTCTCTCTTCTTTACATCTTCTCCCCCCACCCCTCTACGTCTCTCTCTTCTTTACTTCTTCTCCCCCCACCCCTCTCTGTCTCTCTCTTCTTTACATCTTCTCCCCCCACCCCTCTCTGTCTCTCTCTTCTTTACATCTTCTCCCCCACCCCTCTCTGTCTCTCTCTTCTTTACATCTTCTCCCCCACCCTCTCTGTCTCTCTCTTCTTTACATCTTCTCCCCCCACCCCTCTCTGTCTCTCTCTTCTTTACATCTTCTCCCCCCACCCCTCTCTGTCTCTCTCTGTTCTTTACATCTTCTCCCCCACCCCTCTCTGTCTCTCTCTTCTTTACTTCTTCTCCCCCACCCCTCTCTGTCTCTCTGTTCTTACAACTCCTCCCCCACCCCTCTCCGTCTCTCTCTTCTTTACTTCTTCTCCCCCACCCCTCTCTGTGTCTCTCTTCTTTACATCTTCTCCCCCACCCCTCTATGTCTCTCTCTTCTTTACTTCTTCTCCCCCACCCCTCTACGTCTCTCTCTTCTTTACATCTTCTCCCCCCACCCCTCTCTGTCTCTCTCTTCTTTACATCTTCTCCCCCCACCCCTCTCTGTCTCTCTCTTCTTACATCTTCTCCCCCCACCCCTCTACGTCTCTCTCTTCTTTACATCTTCTCCCCCACCCCTCTCTGTCTCTCTCTTCTTACATCTTCTCCCCCCACCCCTCTCTGTCTCTCTCTTCTTTACATCTTCTCCCCCCACCCCTCTCTGTCTCTCTCTCTTCTTACATCTTCTCCCCCCACCCCTCTCTGTCTCTCTCTTCTTTACTTCTTCTCCCCCCCACCCCTCTCTGTCTCTCTGTTCTTTACAACTCCTCCCCCACCCCTCTCCGTCTCTCTCTTCTTTACTTCTTCTCCCCCCACCCCTCTCTGTGTCTCTCTTCTTTACATCTTCTCCCCCACCCCTCTACGCTCTCTCTCGTTACTTTCTTCTCCCCCACCCTCTACGTCTCTCTCTTCTTTACATCTTCTCCCCCCACCCCTCTCTGTCTCTCTCTTCTTACATCTTCTCCCCCCACCCCTCTACGTCTCTCTCTTCTTTACATCTTCTCCCCCCACCCCTCTCTGTCTCTCTCTCCTTACATCTTCTCCCCCCACCCCTCTCTGTCTCTCTCTCTTTACATCTCTTCTCCCCCCACCCTCTCTGTCTCTCTCTTCTTTACATCTTCTCCCCCACCCCTCTACGTCTCTCTCTTCTTACTTCTTCTTCTCCCCCACCCCTCTCTGTCTCTCTCTTCTTTACATCTTCTCCCCCCACCCCTCTCGGTCTCTCTCTTCTTTACATCTTCTCCCCCCACCCCTCTCTGTCTCTCTCTTCTTACTTCTTCTCCCCCACCCCTCTCTGTCCTCTCTCTCCTTTACATCTTTCTCCCCCCACCCCTCTCTGTCTCTCTCTCTTCTTTACATCTTCTCCTCCCACCCCTCTCTGTCTCTCTCTTCTTTACATCGTCTCCCCCCAACCCTCTCTGTCTCTCTCTCTTCTTTACATCTTCTCCCCCCACCCCCTCTCTGTCTCTCTCTTCTTTACTTCTTCTCCCCCCACCCCTCTCTGTTTCTCTCTCTTCTTTACTTCTTCTCCCCCCCACCCCTCATCTGTCTCTCTCTTCTTTACATCTTCTCCCCCCACCCCTCTCTGTCTCTCTCTCTTCTTTACATCTCTCCCCCACCCCTCTCTGTCTCTCTCTTCTTTACTTCTTCGCCCCCCACCCCTCTCTGTCTCTCTGTTCTTTACAACTCCTCCCCCACCCCTCTCCGTCTCTCCTCTTCTTTACTTCTTCTCCCCCACCCCTCTCTGTGTCTCTCTTCTTTACATCTTCTCCCCCACCCCTCTACGTCTCTCTCTTCTTTACTTTCTTCTCCCCCCACCCCTCTACGTCTCTCTCTTCTTTACATCTTCTCCCCCCACCCCTCTCTTTCTCTCTCTTCTTTAAATCTTCTCCCCCCACCCCTCTAACGTCTCTCGCTTCTTTACATCTTCTCCTTCTCCCCCCACCCCTCTCTGTCTCTCTCTTCCTTACATCTTCTCCCCCCACCCCTCTCTGTCTCTCTCTTCTTTACATCTTCTCCCCCACCCCTCTCTGTCTCTCTCTTCTTTACTTCTTCTCCCCCCTCCCCTCTCTCTGTCTCTTCTCTCTCTCTTCTCATTCTTCTCCCCCCCCACCCCTCTCTGTCTCTCTCTTCTTTACATCTTCTCCCCCCACCCCTCTCTGTCTCTCTCTTCTTTACATCTTCTCCCCACCCCTCTCTGTCTCTCTCTTCTTTACATCTTCTCCCCCCCCCTCTCTGTCTCTCTCTTCTTTACATCTTCTCCCCACCCCTCTCTGTCTCTCTCTTCTTTACATCTTCTCCCCCCACCCCTCTCTGTCTCTCTCTGTTCTTTACATCTTCTCCCCCACCCCTCTCTGTCTCTCTCTTCTTTACTTCTTCTCCCCCACCCCTCTCTGTCTCTCTGTTCTTTACAACTCCTCCCCCAACCCTCTCCGTCTCTCTCTTCTTTACTTCTTCTCCCCCCACCCCTCTCTGTGTCTCTCTCTTCTTTACATCTTCTCCCCACCCCTCTATGTCTCTCTCTTCTTTACTTCTTCTCCCCCCACCCCTCTACGTCTCTCTCTTCTTTACATCTTCTCCCCCCACCCCTCTCTGTCTCTCTCTTCTTTACATCTTCTCCCCCCACCCCTCTACGTCTCTCTCTTCTTTACATCTTCTCCCCCCACCCCTCTCTGTCTCTCTCTTCCTTACATCTTCTCCCCCCACCCCTCTCTGTCTCTCTCTTCTTTACATCTTCTCCCCCCACCCCTCTCTGTCTCTCTCTTCTTTACATCTTCTTCCCCCCACCCCTCTACGTCTCTCTCTTCTTTACATCTTCTCCCCCACCCCTCTCTGTCTCTCTCTTCTTTACATCTTCTCCCCCACCCCTCCTCTGTCTCTCTCTTCTTTACATCTTCTCCCCCCACCCCTCTCTGTCTCTCTCTCTTCTTTACATCTTCTCCCCCACCCCATCTCTGTCTCTCTCTTCTTACTTCTTCTCCCCCCACCCCTCTCTGTCTCTCTGTTCTTTACAACTCCTCCCCCACCCCTCTCCGTCTCTCTCTTCTTTACTTCTTCTCCCCCCACCCCTCTCTGTGTCTCTCTTCTTTACATCTTCTCCCCCACCCCTCTACGTCTCTCTCTTCTTTACTTCTTCTCCCCCCACCCCTCTACGTCTCTCTCTTCTTTACATCTTCTCCCCCCACCCCTCTCTGTCTCTCTCTTCTTTACATCTTCTCCCCCCACCCCTCTACGTCTCTCTCTTCTTTACATCTTCTCCCCCCACCCCTCTCTGTCTCTCTCTTCCTTACATCTTCTCCCCCCACCCCTATCTGTCTCTCTCTTCTTTACATCTTCTCCCCCCCACCCCTCTCTGTCTCTCTCTTCTTTACATCTTCTCCCCCCACCCCTCTACGTCTCTCTCTTCTTTACTTCTTCTCCCCCCACCCCTCTCTGTCTCTCTCTTCTTTACATCTTCTCCCCCCACCCCTCTCGGTCTCTCTCTTCTTTACATCTTCTCCCCCACCCCTCTCTGTCTCTCTCTTCTTACATCTTCTCCCCCACCCCTCTCCTGTCTCTCTCTTCTTTACAAATCTTCTCCCCCCACCCCTCTCTGTCTCTCTCTTCTTTACATCTTCTCCCCCCACCCCTCTACGTCTCTCTCTTCTTTACATCTTCTCCCCCCACCCCTCTACGTCTCTCTCTTCTTTACATCTTCTCCCCACCCCTCTCTGTCTCTCTCTTCTTTACTTCTTCTCCCCCACCCCTCTCTGTCTCTCTCTTCCTTTACATCTTCTCCCCCACCCCTCTCTGTCTCTCTCTTCTTTAACATCTTCTCCCCCCACCCTCTCTGTCTCTCTCTTCTTTACATCTTCTCCCCCACCCCTCTCTGTCTCTCTCTTCTTTACATCTTCTCCCCCACCCCTCTCTGTCTCTCTCTTCTTCTTTACATCTTCTCCCCACCCCTCTCCGTCTCTCTCTTCTTACATCTCTCCCCCCAACCCCTCTCTGTCTCTCTCTTCTTTACATCTTCTCCCCCACCCCTCTCCGTCTCTCTCTTCTTTACATCTTCTCCTCCCACCCCTCTCTGTCTCTCTCTTCTTTACTTCTTCTCCCCCCACCCCTCTCTGTCCTCTCTCTTCTTTACTTCTTCTCCCCCCACCCCTCTCCGTCTCTCTCTTCTTACATCTTCTCCTCCACCCCTCTCTGTCTCTCTCTTCTTTACAACTTCTCCCCCACCCCTCTCTGTCTCTCTCTCTTCTTTACATCTTCTTCCCCCCACCCTCTCTGTCTCTCTCTTCTTTGCTTCATCTCCCCCCACCCCTCTCCGTCTCTCTCTTCTTTACATCTTCTCCTCCCACCCCTCTCTGTCTCTCTCTTCTTTACATCTTCCGTCTCCCCCACCCCTCTCTGTCTCTCTCTCTTCTTTACATCTTCTCCTCCCACCCCTCTCTGTCCTCTCTCTTCTTTACATCTTCTCCCCCACCCCTCTCTGTCTCTCTCTCTTCTTTACATATTCTTCTACCCCCAACCCTCTCTGTCTCTCTCTTCTTACTTCTTCTCCCCCACCCCTCTCTGTCTCTCTCTTCTTACATCTCTCCCCCACCCCTCTCTGTCTCTCTCTTCTTTACATCTTCTCCCCCCACCCCTCTCCGTCTCTCTCTTCTTTACATCTTCTCCTCCCACCCCTCTCTGTCTCTCTCTTCTTTACTTCTTCTCCCCCCACCCCTCTCTGTCTCTCTCTTCTTTACTTCTTCTCCCCCCACCCCTCTCCGTCTCTCTCTTCTTTACATCTTCTCCTCCCACCCCTCTCTGTCTCTCTCTTCTTTACATCTTCTCCCCCCACCCCTCTCTGTCTCTCTCTCTTCTTTACATCTTCTCCCCCCACCCCCTCTCTGTCTCTCTCTTCTTTGCTTCTTTCCCCCAACCCCTCTCCGTCTCTCTCTTCTTTACATCTTCTTCCTCCCACCCCTCTCTGTCTCTCTCTTCTTTACATCTTCTCCCCCCACCCCTCTCTGTCTCTCTCTCTTCTTTACATCTTCTCCTCCCACCCCTCTCTGTCTCTCTCTTCTTTACATCTTCTCCCCCCACCCCTCTCTGTCTCTCTCTCTCTTCTTTACATCTTCTCCCCACCCCTATCTGTCTCTCTCTTCTTTACTTCTTCTCCCCCCAACCCTCTCTGTCCTCTCTCTTCTTTACATCTTCTCCCCCACCCCCTCTCTGTCTCTCTCTGCTTTACATCTTCTCCCCCCACCCCTCTCTGTCTCTCTCTCTTCTTTACATCTTCTCCCCCACCCCTCTCTGTCTCTCTCTTCTTTACTTCTTCTCCCCCCACCCCTCTCTGTCTCTCTCTTCTTTACATCTTCTCGCCCCACCCTCTCTGTCTCTCTCTTCTTTACTTCTTCTTCCCCCACCCTCTACGTCTCTCTCTTCTTTACATCTTCTCCCCCCACCCCTCTACGTCTCTCTCTTCTTTACTTCTTCTCTCCCCCACCCCTCTCTGTCTCTCTCTCTTCTTTACTTCTTCTCCCCCACCCCTCTCTGTCTCTCTCTTCTTTACATCTTCTCCCCCACCCCTCTACGTCCTCTCTCTTCTTTACATCTTCTCCCCCACCCCTCTACTCTCTCTCTTCTTTACATCTTCTCACCCCACCCCTCTACGTCTCTCTCTTCTTTACATCTTCTCCCCCACCCCTCTACTTCTCTCTCTTCTTTACATCTTCTCCCCCACCCCTCTCTGTCTCTCTCTCCTTTACATCTTCTCCCCCACCCCTCTCTGTCTCTCTCTCCTTTACTTCTTCTCCCCCCACCCCTCTAACGTCTCTCTCTTCTTACATCTTCTCCCCCACCCCTCTCTGTCTCTCTCTTCTTTACATCTTCTCCCCCCGCCCCTCTCCGTCTCATCTTTCTCTCCTTTACATCGTCTCCCCCACCCCTCTCTGTCTCTCTCTTCTTTACATCTTCTCCCCCCACCCCTCTCTGTCTCTCTCATCTTCTTTACATCTTCTCCTCCCACCCCTCTCTGTCTCTCTCTTCTTTACATCTTCTCCCCCACCCTCTCTGTCTCTCTCTTCTTTACATCTTCTCCCCCCACCCCTCTCTGTCTCTCTCTCTTCTTTACATCTTCTCCCCCACCCCTCTCCGTCTCTCTCTTCTTTACATCTTCTCCCCCCACCCCTCTCCCGTCTCTCTCTTCTTTACATCTTCTCCTCCCACCCCTCTCTGTCTCTCTCTTCTTACCTTCTTCTCCCCCCACCCCTCTCTGTCTCTCTCCTCTTACTTCTTCTCCCCCCACCCCTCTCCGTCTCTCTCTTCTTTACAATCTTCTCCTCCCACCCCTCTCTGTCTCTCTCTTCTTTACATCTCTCCCCCACCCCTCTCTGTCTCTCTCTCTTCTTTACATCTTCTCCCCCCACCCCTCTCTGTCTCTGTCTTCTTTGCTTCTTCTCCCCCCACCCCTCTCCGTCCTCTCTGTTCTTTACATCTTCTCCTCCCACCCCTCTCTGTCTCTCTCTTCTTTACATCTTCTCCCCCACCCCTCTCTGTCTCTCTCTTCTTTACATCTTCTCCCCCCACCCTCTCTGTCTCTCTCTTCTTTACATCTTCTCCCCCCACCCCTCTACGTCTCTCTCATTCTTTACTTCTTCTCCCCCCACCCCTCTCTGTCTCTCTCTTCTTTACATCTTCTCCCCCACCCCTCTCGGTCTCTTCTCTTCTTTACATCTTCTCCCCCACCCCTCTCTGTCTCTCTCTTCTTTACATCTTCTCCCCCACCCCTCTCTGTCTCTCTCTTCTTTACATCTTCTCCCCCCACCCCTCTCTGTCTCTCTCTTCTTTACATCGTCTCCCCCACCCCTCTACGTCTCTCTCTTCTTACATCTTCTCCCCCCAACCCCTCTACGTCTCTCTCTTCTTTACATCTTCTCCCCCACCCTCTCTGTCTCTCTCTTCTTTTACTTCTTCTCCCCCACCCCTCTCTGTCTCTCTCTTCTTTACAGCTCTCCCCCACCCCTCTCTGTCTCTCTCTTCTTTACATCTTCTCCCCCCACCCTCTCTGTCTCTCTCTTCTTTACATCTTCTCCCCCACCCCTCTCTGTCTCTCTCTTCTTTACATCTTCTCCCCCCACCCCTCTCTGTCTCTCTCTCTTCTTTACATCTTCTCTCCCCACCCCTCTCCGTCCTCTCTCTTCTTTACATCTTCTCCCCCACCCCTCTCTGTCTCTCTCTCTTTACATCTTCTCCCCCCACCCCTCTCCGTCTCTCTCTTCTTTACATCTTCTCCATCCACCCCTCTCTGTCTCTCTCTTCTTTACTTCTTCTCACCCCCAACCCCCTCTCTGTCTCTCTCTCTTCTTTACTTCTTCTCCCCCCCACTCCTCTCTCCGTCTCTCTCTTCTTTACATCTTCTCCTCCCACCCCTCTCTGTCTCTCTCTTCTTTACATCTTCTCCCCCCACCCCTCTCTGTCCTCTCTCTCTTCTTTACATCTTCTCCCCCCACCCCTCTCTGTCTCTCTCTTCTTTGCTTCATCTCCCCCCCACCCCTCTCCGTCTCTCTCTTCTTTACATCTTCTCCTCCCACCCCTCTCTGTCTCTCTCTTCTTTACATCTTCTCCCCCCACCCCTCTCTGTCTCTCTCTCTTCTTTACATCTTCTCCTCCCAACCCCTCTCTGTCTCTCTCTTCTTTACATCTTCTCCCCCCACCCCTCTCTGTCTCTCTCTCTTCTTTACATCTTCTCCCCAAACCCTCTCTGTCTCTCTCTTCTTTACTTCTTCTCCCCCCACCCCTCTCTGTCTCTCTCTTCTTACATCTTCTCCCCCACCCCTCTCTGTCTCTCTCTTCTTTACATCTTCTCCCCCCACCCCTCTCCGTCTCTCTCTTCTTTAACATCTTCTCCTCCCACCCCTCTCTGTCTCTCTCTTCTTTACTTCTTCTCCCCCCACCCCTCTCTGTCTCTCTCTTCTTTACTTCTTCTCCCCCACCCCTCCTCCGTCTCTCTCTTCTTTACATCTTCTCCTCCCACCCCTCTGCTGTCTCTCTCTTCTTTACATCTTCTCCCCCCACCCCTCTCTGTCTCTCTCTCTTCTTTACATCTTCTCCCCCACCCCTCTCTGTCTCTCTCTTCTTTGCTTCTTCCTCCCCCAACCCCTCTCCGTCTCTCTCTTCTTTACATCTTCTCCTCCCACCCCTCTCTGTCTCTCTCTTCTTTACATCTTCTCCCACCCAACCCTCTCTGTCTCGCTCTCTTCTTTACATCTTCTCCTCTCCACCCCTCCTCTGTCTCTCTCTTCTTTACATCTTCTCCCCCCACCCCTCTCTGTCTCTCTCTCTTCTTTACATCTTCTCCCCCACCCCTCTCTGTCTCTCTCTTCTTTACTTCTTCCTCCCCCCACCCCTCTCTGTCTCTCTCTTCTTACATCTTCTCCCCCACCCCTCTCTGTCTCTCTCTTCTTTACATCTTCTCCCCCCACCCCTCTCTGTCTCTCTCTCTTCTTTACATCTTCTCCCCCACCCCTCTCTGTCTCTCTCTTCTTTACTTCTTCTCCCCCACCCCTCTCTGTCTCTCTCTTCTTTACATCTTCTCCCCCACCCCTCTCTGTCTCTCTCTTCTTTACTTCTTCTTCCCCACACCCCTCTACGTCTCTCTCTTCTTACATCTTCTCTCCCCCACCCCTCTAACGTCTCTCTCTTCTTTACTTCTTCTCCCCCCACCCCTCTCTGTCTCTCTCTCTTCTTTACTTCTTCTCCCCCACCCCTCTCTGTCTCTCTCTTCTTTACATCTTCTCCCCCACCCCTCTACGTCTCTCTCTTCTTTACATCTTCTCCCCCCACCCCTCTACGTCTCTCTCTTCTTTACATCTTCTCAACCCCCCCCTCTACGGTCTCTCTCTTCTTTACATCTTCTCCCCCCAGCCCCCTCTACGTCTCTCTCTTCTTTACATCTTCTCCCCACCCCTCTCTGTCTCTCTCTCCTTTACATCTTCTTCCCCACCCCTCTCTGTCTCTCTCTCCTTTACTTCTTCTCCCCCCACCCCTCTACGTCTCTCTCTTCTTACATCTTCTCCCCCCAACCCTCTCTGTCTCTCTCTTCTTTACATCTTCTCCCCCCGCCCCTCTCCGTCTCTCTTTCTCTCCTTTACATCTTCTCCCCCCACCCCTCTCTGTCTCTCTCTTCTTTACATCTTCTCCCCCCCACCCCTCTCTGTCTCTCTCTCTTCTTTACATCTTCTCCTCCCACCCCTCTCTGTCTCTCTCCTTCTTTACATCTTCTCCCCCACCCTCTCTGTCTCTCTCTTCTTTACATCTTCTCCCCCCACCCCTCTCTGTCTCTCTCTCTTCTTTACATCTTCTCTCCCCCACCCCTCTCCGTCTCTCTCTTCTTTACATCTTCTCCCCCCACCCCTCTCCGTCTCTCTCTTCTTTACATCTTCTCCCTCCCACCCCTCTCTGTCTCTCTCTTCTTTACTTCTTCTCCCCCCACCCTCTCTGTCTCTCTCCTCTTTACTTCTTCTCCCCCCACCCCTCTCCGTCTCTCTCTTCTTTACATCTTCTCCTCCCACCCCTCTCTGTCTCTCTCTTCTTTACATCTTCTCCCCCCCCCCCTCTCTGTCTCTTCTCTCTTCTTTACATCTTCTCCCCCCACCCCTCTCTGTCTCTGTCTTCTTTGCTTCTTCTCCCCCACCCCTCTCCGTCCTCTCTGTTCTTTACATCTTCTCCTCCCACCCCTCTCTGTCTCTCTCTTCTTTACATCTTCTCCCCCCACCCCCTCTCTGTCTCTCTCTCTTCTTTACATCTTCTCCTCCCACCCCTCTCTGTCTCTCTCTTCTTTACATCTTCTCCCCCCACCCCTCTCTGTCTCTCTCTCTTCTTTACATCTTCTCCCCCACCCCTCTCTGTCTCTCTCTTCTTACTTCTTCTCCCCCCACCCCTCTCTGTCTCTCTCTTCTTTACATCTTCTCCCCCACCCTCTCTGTCTCTCTCTTCTTTACATCTTCTCCCCCCGCCCCTCTCCGTCTCTCTTTCTCTCCTTTACATCTTCTCCCCCACCCCTCTCTGTCTCTCTCTTCTTTACATCTTCTCCTCCCACCCCTCTCTGTCTCTCTCTTCTTTACATCTTCTCCCCCCACCCCTCTCTGTCCTCTCTCTCTTCTTTACATCTTCTCCCCCACCCCTCTCTGTCTCTCTCTTCTTTACTTCTTACTCCCCCCACCCCTCTCTGTCTCTCTCTTCTTTACATCTTCTCCCCCACCCTCTCTGTCTCTCTCTTCTTTACATCTTCTCCCCCCACCCCTCTCTGTCTCTCTCTCTTCTTTAACATCTTCTCCCCCACCCCTCTCTGTCTCTCTCTTCTTTACTTCTTCTCCCCCCACCACTCTCTGTCTCTCTCTTCTTTACATCTTCTCCCCCACCCCTCTCTGGTCTCTCTCTTCTTTACATCTTCTCCCCCCACCCTCTCTGTCTCTCTCTCTTCTTTACATCTTCTCCCCACCCTCTCTGTCTCGCTCTTCTTTACTTCTTCTCCCCCACCCCTCTCTGTCTCTCTCTTCTTTACATCTTCTCCCCCAAACCTCTCTGTCTCTCTCTCTTTACATCTTCTCCCCCCACCCCTCTCTGTCTCTCTCTTCTTTACATCTTCTCTCTCCCCCCACCCCTCTCTGTCTCTCTCTCTTCTTTACATCTTCTCCCCCACCCCTCTCCGTCCTCTCTCTTCTTTACATCTTCTCCCCCCACCCCTCTCTGTCTCTCTCTTCTTTACATCTTCTCCCCCCACCCCTCTCCGTCTCTCCTCTTCTTTACATCTTCTCCTCCCACCCCTCTCTGTCTCTCTCTTCTTTACTTCTTCTCCCCCCACCCCCTCTCTGTCTCTCTCTTCTTTACTTCTTCTCCCCCCACCCCTCTCCGTCTCTCTCTTCTTTACATCTTCTCCTCCCACCCCTCTCTGTCTCTCTCTTCTTTACATCTTCTTCTCCCCCACCCCTCTCTGTCTCTCTCTCTTCTTTACATCTTCTCCCCCCACCCTCTCTGTCTCTCTCTTCTTTGCTTCTTCTCCCCCCACCCCTCTCCGTCTCTCTCTTCTTTACATCTTCTCCTCCCACCCCTCTCTGTCTCTCTCTTCTTTACATCTTCTCCCCCACCCCTCTCTGTCTCTCTTCTTCTTTACATCTTCTCCTCCCACCCCTCTCTGTCTCTCTTCTTCTTTACATCTTCTCCCCCCACCCTCTCTGTCTCTCTCCTTCTTTACATCTTCTCCCCCAACCCTCTCTGTCTCTCTCTTCTTTACTTCTTCTCCCCCACCCCTCTCTGTCTCTCTCTTCTTTTACATCTTCTCCCCCACCCCTCTCTAGTCTCTCTCTTCTTTACATCGTCTCCCCCACCCCTCTCCGTCTCTCTCTTCTTTACATCTTCTCCTCCCACCCCTCTCTGTCTCTCCTCTTCTTTACTTCTTCTCCCCCCACCCCTCTCTGTCTCTCTCTCTTTACTTCTTCTCCCCCCACCCCTCTCCGTCTCTCTCTTCTTTACATCTTCTCCTCCCACCCCTCTCTGTCTCTCTCTTCTTTACTCTTCTCTCTTCTCCCCCACCCCTCTCTGTCTCTCTCTCTTCTTTACATCTTCTCCCCCCACCCCTCTCTGTCTCTCTCTTCTTTACTTCTTCTCCCCCACCCCTCTCCGTCTCTCTCTTCTTTACATCTTCTCCTCCCACCCCTCTCTGTCTCTCTCTCTTTTACATCTTCTCCCCCCACCCCTCTCTGTCTCTCTCTCTCTTTACATCTCTCTTCTCCCTTTCTTTCTCTCTTCTTTCTCTCTTCTCTTCTATCTTCTTCCTCTTCTCCTCTTTTTTTTCTTCTTCTCTCTCTCTCTCTCTCTTCTTTCTCCTTCTTCTTTTTTCCCCCCTCTTCTCTCCGTTCTCTCTTCTTTCTCCTTCTTCTCCATCTTCTCTCTTTCTTTCTCTTTCTTCTATCTTCTCTTCTCTACTCTTTCTCTCTTCTTCTTCTCCTTCTCCTCCCACCCCTCTCTGTCTCTCTCTTCTTTACATCTTCTCCCCCCACCCCTCTCTGTCTCTCTCTCTCTTTACATCTTCTCCCCCACCCCTCTCTGTCTCTCTCTTCTTTACTTCTTCTCCCCCCACCCCTCTCTGTCTCTCTCTTCTTTACATCTTCTCCCCCACCCCTCTCTGTCTCTCTCTTCTTTACATCTTCTCCCCCACCCCCTCTCTGTCTCTCTCTCTTCTTTACATCTTCTCCCCCACCCCTCTCTGTCTCTCTCTTCTTTACTTCTTCTCCCCCCACCCCTCTCTGTCTCTCTCTTCTTTACATCTTCTCCCCCACCCCTCTCTGTCTCTCTCTTCTTTACTTCTTCTTCCCCCACCCCTCTACGTCTCCTCTCTTCTTTACATCTTCTCCCCCACCCCTCTATGTCTCTCTCTTCTTTACTTCTTCTCCCCCCACCCCTCTCTGTCTCTCTCTCTTCTTTACTTCTTCTCCCCCACCCCTCTCTGTCTCTCTCTTCTTTACATCTTCTCACCCCACCCCTCTACGTCTCTCTCTTCTTTACATCTCTCCCCCACCCCTCTACGTCTCTCTCTTCTTTAACATCTCTCACCCCACCCCTCTACGTCTCTCTCTTCTTTACATCTTCTCCCCCCACCCTCTAACGTCTCTCTCCTTCTTACATCTTCTCCCCCACCCCTCTCTGTCCTCTCTCTCCTTTACATCTCTCCCCCACCCCTCTCTGTCTCTCTCTCCTTTACTTCTTCTCCCCCACCCCTCTAAGTCTCTCTCTTCTTTACATCTTCTCCCCCCACCCCTCTCTGTCTCTCTCTTCTTTACATCTTCTCCCCCCCGCCCCTCTCCGTCTCTCTTTCTCCTCCTTATACATCGTCTCCCCCACCCCTCTCTGTCTCTCTCTTCTTTACATCTTCTCCCCCACCCCTCTCTGTCTCTCTCTCTTCTTTACATCTTCTCCTCCCACCCCTCCCTGTCTCTCTCTTCTTTACATCTTCTCTCCCCACACCTCTCTGTCTCTCTCTTCTTTACATCTTCTCCCCCCACCCCTCTCTGTCTCTCTCTCTTCTTTACATCTTCTCCCCCACCCCTCTCCGTCTCTCTCTTCTTTACATCTTCTCCCCCCACCCCTCTCCGTCTCTCTCTTCTTTACATCTTCTCCTCCCACCCCTCCTCTGTCTCTCTCTTCTTTACTTCTTCTCCCCCCACCCTCTCTGTCTCTCTCTTCTTTACTTCTTCTCCCCCACCCCTCTCCGTCTCTCTCTTCTTTACATCTTCTCCTCCCACCCTCTCTGTCTCTCTCTTCTTTACATCCTTCTCCCCCACACCTCTCTGTCTCTCTCTCTTCTTTACATCTTCTCCCCCCCACCCCTCTCTGTCTCTGTCTTCTTTGCTTCTTCCCCCCCCACCCCTCTCCGTCTCTCTGTTCTTTACATCTTCTCCTCCCACCCTCTCTGTCTCTCTCTTCTTTACATCTTCTCCCCCCCACCCCTCTCTGTCTCTCTCTCTTCTTTACATCTTCTTCTCCTCCCACCCCTCTCTGTCTCTCTCTTCTTTACATCTTCTCCCCCCACCCCGCTCTGTCGCTCTCTCTTCTTTACATCTTCTCCCCCACCCCTCTCTGTCTCTCTCTTCTTTACTTCTTCTCCCCCCACCCCTCTCTGTCTCTCTCTTCTTTACATCTTCTCCCCCACCCCTCTCTGTCTCTCTCTTCTTTACATCTTCTCCCCCCACCCCTCTCTGTCTCTCTCTCTTCTTTACATCTTCCTCCCCCACCCCTCTCTGTCTCTCTCTTCTTTACTTCTTCTCCCCCCACCCCTCTCTGTCTCTTCTCTCTTTACATCTTCCTCCCCCCACCCCTCTACGTCTCTCTCTTCTTTACATCTTCTCCCCCCACCCCTCTCCGTCTCTCTCTTCTTTACATCTTCTCCTCCCACCCCTCTCTGTCTCTCTCTTCTTACTTCTTCTTCCCCCACCCCTCTACGTCTCTACTCTTCTTTACATCTCCCCCCACCCCTCTACGTCTCTCTCCTTCTTTACTTCTTCTCCCCCCACCCTCTCTGTCTCTCTCTCTTCTTTACTTCTTCTCCCCCACCCCTCTCTGTCTCTCTCTTCTTTACATCTTCTCCCCACCCCTCTCTGTCTCTCTCTTCTTTACATCTTCTCCCCCCACCCCTCTACGTCTCTCTCTCCTTTACATCTTCTCCCCCCACCCCTCTCTGTCTCTCTCTCCTTTACTTCTTCTCCCCCCACCCCTCTACGTCTCTCTCTTCTTTACATCTTCTCCCCCCACCCCTCTCTGTCTCTCTCTTCTTTACATCTTCTCCCCCCGCCCCTCTCCGTCTCTCTTTCTCTCCTTTACATCTTCTCCCCCACCCCTCTCTGTCTCTCTCTTCTTTACATCTTCTCCCCCCACCCCTCTCTGTCTCTCTCTCTTCTTTACATCTTCTCCTCCCACCCCTCTCTGTCTCTCTCTTCTTTACATCTTCTCCCCCACCCTCTCTGTCTCTCTCTTCTTTACATCTTCTCCCCCCACCCCTCTCTGTCTCTCTCTCTTCTTTACATCTTCTCCCCCACCCCTCTCCGTCTCTCTCTTCTTTACATCTTCTCCCCCCACACCCTCTCTGTCTCTCTCTTCTTTACATCTTCTCTCCCCCACCCCTCTCCGTCTCTCTCTTCTTTACATCTTCTCCCCCACCCCTCTCTGTCTCTCTCTTCTTTACATCTTCTCCCCCCACCCCCTCTCCGTCTCTCTCTTCTTTACATCTTCTCCTCCCACCCCTCTCTGTCTCTCTCTTCTTTACTTCTTCTCCCCCCACCCCTCTCCGTCTCTCTCTTCTTTACATCTTCTCCTCCCACCCCTCTCTGTCTCTCTCTTCTTTACATCTTCTCCCCCCACCCCTCTCTGTCTCTCTCTCTTCTTTACATCTTCTCCCCCCACCCCTCTCTGTCTCTCTCTTCTTTGCTTCTTCTCCCCCCACCCTCTCCGTCTCTCTCTTCTTTACATCTTCTCCTCCCACCCCTCTCTGTCTCTCTCTTCTTTACATCTTCTCCCCCCACCCCTCTCTGTCTCTCTCTCTTCTTTACATCTTCTCCTCCCACCCCTCTCTGTCTCTCTCTTCTTTACATCTTCTCCCCCACCCCTCTCTGTCTCTCTCTCTTCTTTACATCTTCTCCCCCACCCCTCTCTGTCTCTCTCTTCTTTACTTCTTCTCCCCCCACCCCCCTCTGTCTCTCTCTTCTTTACATCTCTCCCCCACCCCTCTCTGTCTCTCTCTTCTTTACTCTTCTCCCCCCACCCTCTCTGTCGCTCTCTCTTCTTTACATCTTCTCCCCCACCCCTCTCTGTCTCTCTCTTCTTTACTTCTTCTCCCCCCACCCCTCTCTGTCCTCTCTCTTCTTTACATCTTCTCCCCCACCCCTCTCTGTCTCTCTCTTCTTTATTTCTTCTTCCCCACCCCTCTACGTCTCTCTCTTCTGTACATCTCTCCCCCCCACCTCCTCTACGTCTTCTCGTCTTCTTTACTTCGTCTCCCCCCACCCCTCTCTGTCTCTCTCTCTTCTTTACTTCTTCTCCCCCACCCCTCTCTGTCTCTCTCTTCTTTACATCTTCTCCCCCCACCCCTCTCTGTCTCTCTCTTCTTTACATCTTCTCCCCCCACCCCTCTACGTCTCTCTCGTCTTTACATCTTCTCCCCCCACCCCTCTACGTCTCTCTCTTCTTTACAATCTTCTCCCCCCAACCCCCTCTACGTCCTCTCTCTTCTTTACATCTTCTCCCCCACCCCTCTCTGTCTCTCTCTCCTTTACATCTTCTCCCCCACCCCTCTCTGTCTCTCTCATCCTTTACTTCTTCTCTCCCCACCCCTCTACGTCTCTCTCTTCTTTACATCTTCTCCCCCACCCCTCTCTGTCTCTCTCTTCTTTACATCTTCTCCCCCCGCCCCTCTCCGTCTCTCTTTCTCTCCTTTACATCTTCTCCCCCACCCCTCTCTGTCTCTCTCTTCTTTACCATCTTCTCCCCCCACCCCTCTCTGTCTCTCTCTCTTCTTTACATCTTCTCCTCCACCCCTCTCTGTCTCTCTCTCTTCTTTACATCTTCTCCCCCACCCCTCTCCGTCTCTCTCTTCTTTACATCTTCTCCCCCACCCCTCTCTGTCTCTCTCTCTCCTTTACATCTTCTCCCCCACCCCTCTCTGTCTCTCTCTCTTCTTTACATCTTCTCCCCCCACCCCGTCTCTGTCTCTCTCTCTTCTTTACATCTTCTCCCCCACCCCTCTCCGTCTCTCTCTTCTTTACATCTTCCTCCCCCCACCCCTCTCTGTCTCTCTCTCTCCTTTACATCTTCTCCCCCCACCCCTCTCTGTCTCTCTCTCGTACTTTACTTCTTCTCCCCCACCCCTCTCCGTCTCTCTCTTTCTCTCCTTTACTTCTTCTCCCCCCACCCCTTTCCGTCTCTCTCTTTCCCTTTCTCTCTCTCAGATCCTTGTGAATGTGGGCAGCCATTTTGATCCAGCACGGAGCATCTTCGTGGCGCCTAGAACAGGAGTCTATAGTTTCTGTTTCAACGTGGTCAAGGTCTATAACCGACAGACCATTCAGGTGAGACAAACACTAGGACACAAATACAAAGTTGATGCCCTACACAAAACCATGTCAGGGTGTGCATAGGAAGGTAAGGTAATTCGAAAGACCATGATTAATCTTGTTCCTTGTCTCCTGCTCCCTCTATCTCTCTCTATTCTATATCGCTCTCTCTCCCTCTACCCCTCCACCTCCCTTTCCCCTCCCCCTCCCTCTATCCCTTTCTTTCAGGTGAGTCTGGTTTTAAAATGGACATCCGTTCATCTCAGCCTTTGCCGGGGACCAAGACGTGACCAGGGAAGCAGCCACCAACGCTGGCTTGGTCACCATGGAGAGAGAGATAAGGCTTATCTCAAACTGGAGAGAGGGAACCTGATGGGAGGATGGAAATACTCCACCTTCTCTGGTTTCTGGTTTTCCTTTGTAAGAAGGGAGGGGGGAAGGGAGGGGAGGGAGAGACGAGGGGGAGGAATGTGGGGAGATAGGAGTGAGAGAATAAGAGATGGGTAAGCAAGTGAGTGATGGGATAGATAGAGAGGACGTGAGAGACATATATAGAGAGAGAGAGAGGATAGGGTGTGAAAGAGATAGAGGACAAGACAGACTGAGGAGGAGTTTGTATAACAAAGGAGGAGGAGTTTGTATTACAAAGGAGGAGTTTGTATCACAAAGGGGAGGAGTTTTGTATTACAAAGGAGGAGTTTGTATCACAAAGGAGGAGGAGTTTTTATCACAAAATCCTGAATGGTACCATTTTGCATAAGACTTTTTTCTATACACTGCTCCAGCATATGAATGATACTGTAGATCATACAGTAGGTGTCATGCTTGTGTAGTTATGTATTGTGGATCGTATTCAAGTTCCTTTGATGCATGAAATGCTAATAATGACATAATAATAATAATTACATAGAAATAAATTGTTCTAAAGGTAATAAAAGACAATGGAATCTTTGTAGGTAAAGATCAATCAAGGACAGGCTTAACTGAATGAACAACAGAGACAGAATGTAATCTGGCATTTTATTGTATAGTTTTGGGGTATGGCCTAGTCGCTGAGGAATGCTACTTGGAGCAAGATGATGATGACAGGTAGCCAGCCCTATGATGGGCAGCTGGCATCGAACCACCCCACCCCCCTACTCTGATATACTTTATGAATGCAGGCCCAGATCACAAATGTAATCATAAGGGTGACACTGTAACTGTATAATAGAAGTTGACCTTACACAGATCTAGGATCAGATTCTATGCTCCCTATGATAACCTCAACTGTTCGGGAGATTACATCAAATCTAACCCTGAATCAGTATTGAAAGGGATTACTTCCACCTTCTCCAAAGCTGTGCATGTGTTGTGCTGTAAATAGTGCGGACACCTTCAACGCTTCGAGTGGAGGAGTCTGGGTAAGGACTCCTGCAGTTCACCCTGGTGGATCCGGCGGCAGATGGTATTTTTGGCGAGGTGTGTGTGTGGTGTGTGTGTGTGTTGCC
The DNA here is from genome assembly GCF_013265735.2 of Oncorhynchus mykiss. Classification (NCBI taxonomy): domain Eukaryota; kingdom Metazoa; phylum Chordata; class Actinopteri; order Salmoniformes; family Salmonidae; genus Oncorhynchus; species Oncorhynchus mykiss. Next base: position 50,582 of record NW_023494206.1, read on the forward strand.
TATGGTTTCATACCGTACACTGTCACAACCAATTTCTCTCGCTGCTTGAATACCGAGAGGAGGCATGTAAGAATATATAGGAGGGGGTGTTGGTTTTTCTTTAAGATGTGTGTTGTTTTAGAAGTGTTAATATAAGATTATAAGCTAATATGTACTGATATACAGTTGAAGTCGGAAGTTTACATACACCTCAGCCAAATACATTTAACACAGTTTTTCACAATTCCTGAAATGTAATCCTAGTAAAATTCCCTGTCTTAGGTCAGTTAGGATGACCACTTTCTTTTAAGAATGTGAAATGTCAGAATAATAGCAGAGAGAATGATTTATTTCAGCTTTTATTTCTTTCATCACATTCCCAGTGGGTCAGCAGTTTCATACACTCATTAGTATTTGGTAGCATTGCCATTAAATGTTTTGGGTAGCCTTCCACAAGCTTCCCACAATAAGTTTGTGAATTTTGGCCCTTCCTCCTGACAGAGCTGCTGTAACTGAGTCAGGTTTGTAGACCTCCTTGGCTCGCACACGCTTTTTCAGTTCTGCCCACAAATGTTCTATAGCATAGAGGTCAGGGCTTTGTGATGGCCACTCCATACCTTGACTTGTTGTCCTTAGCCATTTTGTCACAACTTTGGATGTATGCTTGGGGTCATTGTCCATTTGGAAAACTCATTTGTAACCAAGCTTTAACTTCCTGACTGATGTCTTGAGATGTTGCTTCAATATATCATCGTAATTTTCCTACCTCATGATACCATCCATTTTGTGAAGTGCACCAGGCCCTCCTGCAGCAAAGCACCCCCACAAATGATGCTGCCACCCCGTGCTTCACAGTTGGGATGGTGTTCTTTGGCTTGCAAGCCTTCCCCTTTTTCCTCCAAACATAACAATTCATTATGGCCAAACAGTTCTATTTTTGTTTCAACAGACCAGAGGATATATCTCCAAAAAGTATGATCTTTGTCCCCATGTGCAGATGCAAACCGTAGTCTGGCTTTTTTATGGCGGTTTTGGAGCAGTGGCTTCTTCCTTGCTGAGCGGCCTTTCAGGTTATGTCGATATAGGGCTCGTTTTACTGTGGATATAGATACTTTTCAATCAAGTAAAGAGACACTGAGTTTGAAGGTAGGCCTTGAAATACATCCACAGGTACAACTCTAATTCACTCAAATTATGTCAATTAGCCTATCAGAAGCTTCTAAAACCATGACATAATTTTGGAATTTTTCAAGCTGTTTAAAGTCACAGTCAACTATTGTATGTAAACTTCTGACCCACTGGATTGTGATACAGTGAATTATAAGTGAAATAATCTGTCTGTAAACAATTGTTGGAAAAATTACTTGTGTCATGCACAAAGTAGATGTCCTAACCGACTTGCCAAACTATAGTTTGTTAACAAGAAATTTGTGGAGTGGTTGAAAAACAAGTTTTAATGACAACAACCAAAATGTATGTAAACTTCTGACTTCAGCTGTATGAACCATACATACTTCATATCAATGTAATTGGAATGCTAATCTATTCATAAATTCTATTGTCTGTGGATAAGGGTTACAAAAACACAATAAAGATTATAAAAGGGAAAATAGACTTGTTCTAGTGGTAAGACAGATGAAAACACTGATGGTCATTCTGTAAATCTGAGCTTTTTATTGACTTTCCTGAAGCTCAA
>NW_023494207.1:0-52151 GCF_013265735.2 Oncorhynchus mykiss
CCAACCCTAACCTTAACCATTCTAACCCCTACCATTCCTAAAACTATCTCCAACCTTAACCCTAGCCCCTAACCCGGACTGCAACCCTAGTTCTAACCCCTCTGTGTAGGTGTGTGTGTGTGTGTACATGTATCTGTACCTGACCTCATGTTGTTAACCTTGTCTGTCCCTTACAATGTTTTGTGTCCCCTGTTTTGTCACACTCCATTCTTCATTCATACCAAATAACATTTTGAAAACCTTGTGTCACTACAAGGTTGAACATTTATCACATTGGGTCTCCATTGTATTGTTGTTAGGTGTGCTTGACCTCTACTCTAACTGCCCATCCACTTTACTGCATCCCCATTCCACTCTCACCTTTATCTGAACCCTCCACACCACAACCTGTTAGCTGCTATCCTACCTAGTAACAGTACAGACCAATCCAAATAACCTGAGCCACCTGACTCACACATGCACACACCAGAGAGGTAGCACTCCTCACAACTTTACAGGGAGAACACCGGACAAGCAGCATTTACTCCACACACCCAACCAGGACTACATTCAAGGCAAGTAAAATTACACAGTACACCCTACTGTACATGCAGATATATATACATACATTTTTACTACTTTTTGCACCTTTTATTTCAATTTTATTTATATATTCTCCTCCCTGCTACCTGATGAAGCCGAGTAAGGCAGAAACGCGTCGTGGCTGGGACTTCTCTAGATCTATTGTGATGCTGTAAGGAAGGCAGATTCCACATAGACGTCGGAGGAGTCTCCTTTTGGCTACTGTTTTATTTATACACTTTTCTTGCCTTAATTGGATTTTTACACAGCTCTCATATATATGCACACACTAGGATGTAGTGGAGTGTGATGTTGTATGCTATCCCTCACACCACTTGTGGTGTTGTATGTGTATGCTTTTGTATATGTCAAAAATATGTGTATAGGCACATCCCCTTTTATGTTCATGTGTGTATGCATGTGTGCCCCCACCTCATCCTTGGTCCCAACCCTGCTGATAGACAGACTCCAATACTTAGCCATCGGCCCTTTTACCAGTAGGCTCCCCTAGGAATATAAAGGTGGCCATTAGGACCATAAAATAGTTATTTTATAGTATTCCAGAGCTACAATGACTACGGACTCTTAAAAATTTACTTTATAATTATCCTTACTGATCCCTTGGATCCTGTAACAATAATCACTAGGGAACCAATTTATATTTAACAAAACATCCAATTTTCTTCTCTTTGGGCAACCATGACCATGGAGCCTGGACCAATAGGAAACAACTAAATTTAAAAACAAAAGAATACAAATAAAAAATTAATACATATGTACATAAATATATATATTATTTTATTTTCAAAGTCTCTTGAACTCAGGGTTACCATGACCATGGACCCTTGACCAAAAGAAACAATAAAATAGAACACAAATAGACCAAATTTTAACAAAAAAAACCTTCACCAACCTACCATCCTTCTAAAATATTTTTTGGAGACACCCACCAGCACCCCCAACGGACGAGAACCTTTTTTCTCCAACTACTCTGGGGACCCCGACCTTGGCGACTCCCCCGCAGCGATTACACCCTAAGCAATTAGGCCCTTCCATACACCAAGCAAGAAGACAGGAGGATATGGATAGACCGGACTCCTTCGGGACCTCTCGGGGTTCTGTTGGCAGACCAATCGGCTCAACCTTCCTAGCCCCATTACATACGGGAGAGTCACGTAACGCGCTGAACGACTATCTACCCCAGTTTAGAATTGGATTGGCAGTATGTTCAGTAGCGCGTGGGTGGTCCTAGCGGGCTGGGGCAGTTAAATCTTCCAAAACAGGGGCTTTGGGTGAGGCGCTGCGGCTGGAGGACTCGCATTGGCCGTGTAATCCCTGGGGTGCCCAGATAATGTCTGGCGGAGAATTGGATCCCACGGAATAATTCCCCTGGGAGGATCCCTTACCCCGCCGTACTTAGCCTGGACAACCGATCCACTTGTTTGACCTGGACTACGAACAAATTCACTGTCTAGGGAGGATATACCTCTGGAAACGTTACGATCCTGGAAGGGAGTAACTCCACTGGTCACTATCACCCAAAACCACTGAATCACTTACGACTGAGATGGTGGGAATAGAAACACCCAATTAACTTCTACTACTGCCGGACGTTTCATACGTAAGCCAGAGAGGGTTTGCCGGTTCCTAAACCCTCCATACACCTACCGAAACACAGGACGAAACTCCAAGGGTGGATGAATGACAACCGTATAGAGGGCTCGCCTTCTGGGTTTTTGTCTGCTCAAACCACTGGTAATTTAAAGACTGACCACTTGACAGGGACACATGGCAACCGACTGAGGTCCGGACCTGCACAAGGTACGCAACTCGATGGTTTTGCCTGATCCTACGCCGAGTATACCCATACAGACCAGCTGGATTTGACTAGACATGGGTTAATTTGGAATTAGGATCCTGGAAGGGAATAACTCCTAATTACACACATGATTGAAAACATCCAGGACCAAAGACTGACGAACACTGAAGTAAATACATAGACAACATGGAGCTAAAAAAGAAGGATCCGAAAGAGAGTAAAACTCCTAGGTTGCACTATGCTTTCCACTTCCGTTGACATAGCGGACCTAGACATCATGACCATACCACTCGACATGGACACATGGCAACCAACCGAGGACCGGACCTGCATAAGGTACGCTACTCAAGGGTTTTGCCTGATCCTAAGTTGAGTTGACAGACCTACCTAAACCTAACCTTAACCACTCTTAAAACTATACCTAAACCTAACCCTACAGACAGACAGTCTTTTTAACCCTACCAATGGGTTAATCTACAAGTGGGCAACCATGGGGCCTACTACTTTGGCCGGCCGCGCCCGGACCCACCCGGACCGCGCGCACATGTGTGGAGTGCACACCCCTCCCTTCCCCCCCTTCGGCTTCCACGTGTCAGAGATGGAAGTGGATCAACCGACTCAAAACTAGACAACCAAACACTTGCCAGTCACCGCTGCATTGCCTGACGGGGGATCTGGACGCAGCAAGCCAAGGAAATTTTTATCCCCTTAAATTACCCGGGATCATCTCAAATCAGGCTTTTTCTAGGGGTGTTGATTCTACACCCAGTATACCTCTCTGTGAAATGGTTTGATGGTGAACAGGTTAAAAATAATCAATAGATTTAATACAACCTAAAATAGCTCTACCAAATCTCTGAAGGACATCACTCTTGAGACCTCCACCAACACACACTTTTTCTCCTGAGAAACAACTACAACGATGAAGAAATCAAGACCCACCTACTCCAAGCCTTCTCAACCAAGATTTTTTCATCAAAAGACCAAGAATTCTACAACCACCACCCCCTCCACTTTTTCCACTAGAAGATTTTTTCACCAAAGACCCTGGATTCAACCACCACACACCTGAACTGGTCCTTTAAAAAAAATAAAAATAAAAAATAAAAAAAAATAAAAAAATAAAATAAAAATAATAATAATAATAAATAAATAAATAAAAAAATAATAATAAATAAATAATAATAATAATAATAATAATAATAATAATAATTTAAAAAATATACATATATAATGCTTTTTACATCCGTTTATAATTGGACCCCACCAGACCTACCCAACCCCTCACCTTACCCGTAACCTAACCGGAACCATCCCAACCCTAACCTGAAACATTCCTACCCTAAACCTAACCTTAACCATCCTAACTCTAAACCTAACCTTAACCATTTTAACTCTGAACTCAACCCTAGCCTCAACCATTCTTACCCTAAACCTTAACCACCCCAACCCTAACCTTAACCATCCTAACCCTAACCATTCCTAACACTAACACTAATCCTAACCTTAACCCTAGCCCCCCACCTTAACTGCAATCCTAGCCCCAACCCCCCTGTGAGTGTGTGTATTAGTATATGTATCTGTGTCTGGCCTTTTGTTGTCAACCTTGTCTGTCTCTTATAATGTACTGTGACCCCTGTTTGTTAATTGGACCTTACAAGATTTAACCAACTCCTCACCTACTGGTAACCTAAAGTCAACCATTCTAACCCTAACCGCAACCATTCTTACTCTAAACCTAACCTTAATCACCCTTACTTGGTCCTTAACCCTAACCTTAACCACTCTAACCCTAACGCCAACCTTAACCATTTTAACTCTGACCCTAACCCTAACCTTAACCACCCTAACCCTAACCTTTACTCTAGCCTTAACCATTCTAACCCTAACCTTAACCATTCTACCCTAAACCTAACCTTAACCATTCTAACTTTGACCTTAACCCTAGCCTGAATAACTCCAACCCTAACTGTAACTATTCTAACCCCAACCCAAACCTTAACCCTCACCTTAACCATTCCACCCTAAACCTAACCTTAACCATTCTTACTCTGACCTCAACCTTAGCCTTAAACCACCCCAACCCTAACCTTAACCATTCTAACCCCTACCATTCCTAAAACTATCTCCAACCTTAACCCTAGCCCCTAACCCGGACTGCAACCCTAGTTCTAACCCCTCTGTGTAGGTGTGTGTGTGTGTGTACATGTATCTGTACCTGACCTCATGTTGTTAACCTTGTCTGTCCCTTACAATGTTTTGTGTCCCCTGTTTTGTCACACTCCATTCTTCATTCATACCAAATAACATTTTGAAAACCTTGTGTCACTACAAGGTTGAACATTTATCACATTGGGTCTCCATTGTATTGTTGTTAGGTGTGCTTGACCTCTACTCTAACTGCCCATCCACTTTACTGCATCCCCATTCCACTCTCACCTTTATCTGAACCCTCCACACCACAACCTGTTAGCTGCTATCCTACCTAGTAACAGTACAGACCAATCCAAATAACCTGAGCCACCTGACTCACACATGCACACACCAGAGAGGTAGCACTCCTCACAACTTTACAGGGAGAACACCGGACAAGCAGCATTTACTCCACACACCCAACCAGGACTACATTCAAGGCAAGTAAAATTACACAGTACACCCTACTGTACATGCAGATATATATACATACATTTTTACTACTTTTTGCACCTTTTATTTCAATTTTATTTATATATTCTCCTCCCTGCTACCTGATGAAGCCGAGTAAGGCAGAAACGCGTCGTGGCTGGGACTTCTCTAGATCTATTGTGATGCTGTAAGGAAGGCAGATTCCACATAGACGTCGGAGGAGTCTCCTTTTGGCTACTGTTTTATTTATACACTTTTCTTGCCTTAATTGGATTTTTACACAGCTCTCATATATATGCACACACTAGGATGTAGTGGAGTGTGATGTTGTATGCTATCCCTCACACCACTTGTGGTGTTGTATGTGTATGCTTTTGTATATGTCAAAAATATGTGTATAGGCACATCCCCTTTTATGTTCATGTGTGTATGCATGTGTGCCCCCACCTCATCCTTGGTCCCAACCCTGCTGATAGACAGACTCCAATACTTAGCCATCGGCCCTTTTACCAGTAGGCTCCCCTAGGAATATAAAGGTGGCCATTAGGACCATAAAATAGTTATTTTATAGTATTCCAGAGCTACAATGACTACGGACTCTTAAAAATTTACTTTATAATTATCCTTACTGATCCCTTGGATCCTGTAACAATAATCACTAGGGAACCAATTTATATTTAACAAAACATCCAATTTTCTTCTCTTTGGGCAACCATGACCATGGAGCCTGGACCAATAGGAAACAACTAAATTTAAAAACAAAAGAATACAAATAAAAAATTAATACATATGTACATAAATATATATATTATTTTATTTTCAAAGTCTCTTGAACTCAGGGTTACCATGACCATGGACCCTTGACCAAAAGAAACAATAAAATAGAACACAAATAGACCAAATTTTAACAAAAAAAACCTTCACCAACCTACCATCCTTCTAAAATATTTTTTGGAGACACCCACCAGCACCCCCAACGGACGAGAACCTTTTTTCTCCAACTACTCTGGGGACCCCGACCTTGGCGACTCCCCCGCAGCGATTACACCCTAAGCAATTAGGCCCTTCCATACACCAAGCAAGAAGACAGGAGGATATGGATAGACCGGACTCCTTCGGGACCTCTCGGGGTTCTGTTGGCAGACCAATCGGCTCAACCTTCCTAGCCCCATTACATACGGGAGAGTCACGTAACGCGCTGAACGACTATCTACCCCAGTTTAGAATTGGATTGGCAGTATGTTCAGTAGCGCGTGGGTGGTCCTAGCGGGCTGGGGCAGTTAAATCTTCCAAAACAGGGGCTTTGGGTGAGGCGCTGCGGCTGGAGGACTCGCATTGGCCGTGTAATCCCTGGGGTGCCCAGATAATGTCTGGCGGAGAATTGGATCCCACGGAATAATTCCCCTGGGAGGATCCCTTACCCCGCCGTACTTAGCCTGGACAACCGATCCACTTGTTTGACCTGGACTACGAACAAATTCACTGTCTAGGGAGGATATACCTCTGGAAACGTTACGATCCTGGAAGGGAGTAACTCCACTGGTCACTATCACCCAAAACCACTGAATCACTTACGACTGAGATGGTGGGAATAGAAACACCCAATTAACTTCTACTACTGCCGGACGTTTCATACGTAAGCCAGAGAGGGTTTGCCGGTTCCTAAACCCTCCATACACCTACCGAAACACAGGACGAAACTCCAAGGGTGGATGAATGACAACCGTATAGAGGGCTCGCCTTCTGGGTTTTTGTCTGCTCAAACCACTGGTAATTTAAAGACTGACCACTTGACAGGGACACATGGCAACCGACTGAGGTCCGGACCTGCACAAGGTACGCAACTCGATGGTTTTGCCTGATCCTACGCCGAGTATACCCATACAGACCAGCTGGATTTGACTAGACATGGGTTAATTTGGAATTAGGATCCTGGAAGGGAATAACTCCTAATTACACACATGATTGAAAACATCCAGGACCAAAGACTGACGAACACTGAAGTAAATACATAGACAACATGGAGCTAAAAAAGAAGGATCCGAAAGAGAGTAAAACTCCTAGGTTGCACTATGCTTTCCACTTCCGTTGACATAGCGGACCTAGACATCATGACCATACCACTCGACATGGACACATGGCAACCAACCGAGGACCGGACCTGCATAAGGTACGCTACTCAAGGGTTTTGCCTGATCCTAAGTTGAGTTGACAGACCTACCTAAACCTAACCTTAACCACTCTTAAAACTATACCTAAACCTAACCCTACAGACAGACAGTCTTTTTAACCCTACCAATGGGTTAATCTACAAGTGGGCAACCATGGGGCCTACTACTTTGGCCGGCCGCGCCCGGACCCACCCGGACCGCGCGCACATGTGTGGAGTGCACACCCCTCCCTTCCCCCCCTTCGGCTTCCACGTGTCAGAGATGGAAGTGGATCAACCGACTCAAAACTAGACAACCAAACACTTGCCAGTCACCGCTGCATTGCCTGACGGGGGATCTGGACGCAGCAAGCCAAGGAAATTTTTATCCCCTTAAATTACCCGGGATCATCTCAAATCAGGCTTTTTCTAGGGGTGTTGATTCTACACCCAGTATACCTCTCTGTGAAATGGTTTGATGGTGAACAGGTTAAAAATAATCAATAGATTTAATACAACCTAAAATAGCTCTACCAAATCTCTGAAGGACATCACTCTTGAGACCTCCACCAACACACACTTTTTCTCCTGAGAAACAACTACAACGATGAAGAAATCAAGACCCACCTACTCCAAGCCTTCTCAACCAAGATTTTTTCATCAAAAGACCAAGAATTCTACAACCACCACCCCCTCCACTTTTTCCACTAGAAGATTTTTTCACCAAAGACCCTGGATTCAACCACCACACACCTGAACTGGTCCTTTAAAAAAAATAAAAATAAAAAATAAAAAAAATAAAAAAATAAAATAAAAATAATAATAATAATAAATAAATAAATAAAAAAATAATAATAAATAAATAATAATAATAATAATAATAATAATAATAATAATTTAAAAAATATACATATATAATGCTTTTTACATCCGTTTATAATTGGACCCCACCAGACCTACCCAACCCCTCACCTTACCCGTAACCTAACCGGAACCATCCCAACCCTAACCTGAAACATTCCTACCCTAAACCTAACCTTAACCATCCTAACTCTAAACCTAACCTTAACCATTTTAACTCTGAACTCAACCCTAGCCTCAACCATTCTTACCCTAAACCTTAACCACCCCAACCCTAACCTTAACCATCCTAACCCTAACCATTCCTAACACTAACACTAATCCTAACCTTAACCCTAGCCCCCCACCTTAACTGCAATCCTAGCCCCAACCCCCCTGTGAGTGTGTGTATTAGTATATGTATCTGTGTCTGGCCTTTTGTTGTCAACCTTGTCTGTCTCTTATAATGTACTGTGACCCCTGTTTGTTAATTGGACCTTACAAGATTTAACCAACTCCTCACCTACTGGTAACCTAAAGTCAACCATTCTAACCCTAACCGCAACCATTCTTACTCTAAACCTAACCTTAATCACCCTTACTTGGTCCTTAACCCTAACCTTAACCACTCTAACCCTAACGCCAACCTTAACCATTTTAACTCTGACCCTAACCCTAACCTTAACCACCCTAACCCTAACCTTTACTCTAGCCTTAACCATTCTAACCCTAACCTTAACCATTCTACCCTAAACCTAACCTTAACCATTCTAACTTTGACCTTAACCCTAGCCTGAATAACTCCAACCCTAACTGTAACTATTCTAACCCCAACCCAAACCTTAACCCTCACCTTAACCATTCCACCCTAAACCTAACCTTAACCATTCTTACTCTGACCTCAACCTTAGCCTTAAACCACCCCAACCCTAACCTTAACCATTCTAACCCCTACCATTCCTAAAACTATCTCCAACCTTAACCCTAGCCCCTAACCCGGACTGCAACCCTAGTTCTAACCCCTCTGTGTAGGTGTGTGTGTGTGTGTACATGTATCTGTACCTGACCTCATGTTGTTAACCTTGTCTGTCCCTTACAATGTTTTGTGTCCCCTGTTTTGTCACACTCCATTCTTCATTCATACCAAATAACATTTTGAAAACCTTGTGTCACTACAAGGTTGAACATTTATCACATTGGGTCTCCATTGTATTGTTGTTAGGTGTGCTTGACCTCTACTCTAACTGCCCATCCACTTTACTGCATCCCCATTCCACTCTCACCTTTATCTGAACCCTCCACACCACAACCTGTTAGCTGCTATCCTACCTAGTAACAGTACAGACCAATCCAAATAACCTGAGCCACCTGACTCACACATGCACACACCAGAGAGGTAGCACTCCTCACAACTTTACAGGGAGAACACCGGACAAGCAGCATTTACTCCACACACCCAACCAGGACTACATTCAAGGCAAGTAAAATTACACAGTACACCCTACTGTACATGCAGATATATATACATACATTTTTACTACTTTTTGCACCTTTTATTTCAATTTTATTTATATATTCTCCTCCCTGCTACCTGATGAAGCCGAGTAAGGCAGAAACGCGTCGTGGCTGGGACTTCTCTAGATCTATTGTGATGCTGTAAGGAAGGCAGATTCCACATAGACGTCGGAGGAGTCTCCTTTTGGCTACTGTTTTATTTATACACTTTTCTTGCCTTAATTGGATTTTTACACAGCTCTCATATATATGCACACACTAGGATGTAGTGGAGTGTGATGTTGTATGCTATCCCTCACACCACTTGTGGTGTTGTATGTGTATGCTTTTGTATATGTCAAAAATATGTGTATAGGCACATCCCCTTTTATGTTCATGTGTGTATGCATGTGTGCCCCCACCTCATCCTTGGTCCCAACCCTGCTGATAGACAGACTCCAATACTTAGCCATCGGCCCTTTTACCAGTAGGCTCCCCTAGGAATATAAAGGTGGCCATTAGGACCATAAAATAGTTATTTTATAGTATTCCAGAGCTACAATGACTACGGACTCTTAAAAATTTACTTTATAATTATCCTTACTGATCCCTTGGATCCTGTAACAATAATCACTAGGGAACCAATTTATATTTAACAAAACATCCAATTTTCTTCTCTTTGGGCAACCATGACCATGGAGCCTGGACCAATAGGAAACAACTAAATTTAAAAACAAAAGAATACAAATAAAAAATTAATACATATGTACATAAATATATATATTATTTTATTTTCAAAGTCTCTTGAACTCAGGGTTACCATGACCATGGACCCTTGACCAAAAGAAACAATAAAATAGAACACAAATAGACCAAATTTTAACAAAAAAAACCTTCACCAACCTACCATCCTTCTAAAATATTTTTTGGAGACACCCACCAGCACCCCCAACGGACGAGAACCTTTTTTCTCCAACTACTCTGGGGACCCCGACCTTGGCGACTCCCCCGCAGCGATTACACCCTAAGCAATTAGGCCCTTCCATACACCAAGCAAGAAGACAGGAGGATATGGATAGACCGGACTCCTTCGGGACCTCTCGGGGTTCTGTTGGCAGACCAATCGGCTCAACCTTCCTAGCCCCATTACATACGGGAGAGTCACGTAACGCGCTGAACGACTATCTACCCCAGTTTAGAATTGGATTGGCAGTATGTTCAGTAGCGCGTGGGTGGTCCTAGCGGGCTGGGGCAGTTAAATCTTCCAAAACAGGGGCTTTGGGTGAGGCGCTGCGGCTGGAGGACTCGCATTGGCCGTGTAATCCCTGGGGTGCCCAGATAATGTCTGGCGGAGAATTGGATCCCACGGAATAATTCCCCTGGGAGGATCCCTTACCCCGCCGTACTTAGCCTGGACAACCGATCCACTTGTTTGACCTGGACTACGAACAAATTCACTGTCTAGGGAGGATATACCTCTGGAAACGTTACGATCCTGGAAGGGAGTAACTCCACTGGTCACTATCACCCAAAACCACTGAATCACTTACGACTGAGATGGTGGGAATAGAAACACCCAATTAACTTCTACTACTGCCGGACGTTTCATACGTAAGCCAGAGAGGGTTTGCCGGTTCCTAAACCCTCCATACACCTACCGAAACACAGGACGAAACTCCAAGGGTGGATGAATGACAACCGTATAGAGGGCTCGCCTTCTGGGTTTTTGTCTGCTCAAACCACTGGTAATTTAAAGACTGACCACTTGACAGGGACACATGGCAACCGACTGAGGTCCGGACCTGCACAAGGTACGCAACTCGATGGTTTTGCCTGATCCTACGCCGAGTATACCCATACAGACCAGCTGGATTTGACTAGACATGGGTTAATTTGGAATTAGGATCCTGGAAGGGAATAACTCCTAATTACACACATGATTGAAAACATCCAGGACCAAAGACTGACGAACACTGAAGTAAATACATAGACAACATGGAGCTAAAAAAGAAGGATCCGAAAGAGAGTAAAACTCCTAGGTTGCACTATGCTTTCCACTTCCGTTGACATAGCGGACCTAGACATCATGACCATACCACTCGACATGGACACATGGCAACCAACCGAGGACCGGACCTGCATAAGGTACGCTACTCAAGGGTTTTGCCTGATCCTAAGTTGAGTTGACAGACCTACCTAAACCTAACCTTAACCACTCTTAAAACTATACCTAAACCTAACCCTACAGACAGACAGTCTTTTTAACCCTACCAATGGGTTAATCTACAAGTGGGCAACCATGGGGCCTACTACTTTGGCCGGCCGCGCCCGGACCCACCCGGACCGCGCGCACATGTGTGGAGTGCACACCCCTCCCTTCCCCCCCTTCGGCTTCCACGTGTCAGAGATGGAAGTGGATCAACCGACTCAAAACTAGACAACCTAACCCTAACCCTAACCCTAACCCTAACCCTAACCCTAACCCTAACCCTAACCCCAACCCCTAACCCTAACCCTAACCCTAACCCTAACCCTAACCCTAACCCTAACCCTCTAACCCTAACCCTAACCCTAACCCTAACCCTAACCCTAACCCCTAACCCCTAACCCTAACCCTAACCCTAACCCTAACCCTAACCCTAACCCCTAACCCTAACCCTAACCCTAACCCCTAACCCTAACCCTAACCCTAACCCTAACCCCTAACCCTAACCCTAACCCTAACCCCTAACCCCTAACCCTAACCCTAACCCTAACCCTAACCCCTAACCCCTAACCCTAACCCTAACCCTAACCCTAACCCTAACCTAACCCTAACCCTAACCCTAACCCTAACCCTAACCCTAACCCCTAACCCTAACCCTAACCCTAACCCTAACCCTAACCCTAACCCCTAACCCTAACCCTAACCCTAACCCTAACCCTAACCCCTAACCCCTAACCCTAACCCTAACCCTAACCCTAACCCTAACCCTAACCCTAACCCTAACCCCCTAACCCTAACCCTAACCCTAACCCTAACCCCTAACCCTAACCCTAACCACCCTAACCCTAACCCTAACCCTAACCCTAACCCTAACCCCTAACCCTAACCCTAACCCTAACCCTAACCCTAACCCCTAACCCTAACCCTAACCCTAACCCTAACCCTAACCCCTAACCCTAACCCTAACCCTAACCCTAACCCTAACCCTAACCCTAACCCTAACCCTAACCCTAACCCTAACCCCTAACCCTAACCCTAACCCTAACCCTAACCCTAACCCTAACCCTAACCCTAACCCTAACCCTCCCCCCCCAAAAAAGATACCTCATCAGGACCCAAACACCAGCTGATACTCCCACAGACCTTCATAGACCTTCCAGACCACCGAGACTCTACCACTCACATACACCCACACACACCCTATTTTTTCCGGTCCATAATACGGCTTTTTTACCGCATTACGACCCAGTGCTCCTTTTTGCACTTTTTTTCCTCTCTGCCACCTGATGAAGCCGAGCAAGGCAGAAACGCGTCGTGGCTGGGTTTCCCCTAGATCTGTTGTGTAGCTGTAAAGAGGACAGGTCCCACACAGACTTCGGGGGTAACTCTTTTTGGCTACTCAATTTTCTTTGTACTTTTCTCTTTCCTTACTTTTAGTTTTCACATAGGTACACACCACACATGGCTGATCTACGGGACAACGCAGACTCTGGGGACTGCGAGGACTATTCAGACCCCCCACTCTACATCTAGACTAGCCCCACAATCGCGACGGGTCTTAATGATCTATACGGTCTCTCGGAACAAATCCGCAAGATACGCACCAAGGGACCGGACGAAAACAGCTCCGACCGGCAGCCTGGGCTCATTATGGAAACGCCACATAATGAACATTTCTCCAAAGCTTCTACACAGCGGGGGAAACATCCCACACCAATGGACCTTCTCTCCCACCAGACAGCACCCCTCTACGGTCTCCATAGGACCAAAACCACCGGAGGACTACACCCCTACACCATTACATCAGGGGCACAAAGACACATCTCCTGATGCCATCCCCACCAGACCACCCCACTCTACATCCTACCTCATACCACCCCACTCCAGGACCTCCAGAAGATCCACCTCAGACCTTCCACCCAGAACCCCACCCCCCCTTCTGGAACTCCTACTCCCCCCTCCTACGGAACACCACCACCCCACAGCACCCCCAAGACTAACAAGCTGGCACTCTACGTCCCGGACCCAACCAGCAGACCAAAAGGGGCTCATCTACCCCACCCCAACCCACACCTTCAACCACATGGCTCCACAGGACCGGACCTCCTACACGCAGCACTACTCCTAAGGGGACAGGTAGCCCAGCAGATGAGAAAACCCCTAGGGACACCACCCCTAACCACCAGGTCAACCTGGTCTCACCAACCAACAACAAAGCGGAGGAACACCACACCACTGGGGCCCCACCTATCCCCCCCAACGCCTACTCTACAGCACGGTCACTCTCCAAGCTGATTAGAGCCAGACACCACATGGAGACGATCAGCTTTTTACCTCTCGGACAACCAGCTACCTCCGGGCTACCTCCACCAGACCAGAACGCTTACGGCTACCTTCACACCATCAGGAGCATCTGACACCACCCTAGCGGCTCTCGCTACAGCATCTTCACTTTGGATCCAAACCAGCCACCAGATCCTAGAACAGCACTACAGGGAGGAACTATCCCTAAAATACACCATACTCTACAACACTCCATCCTGCCCTGACTGGCAGGAAGCCTGGTATTTAGGGATTACATGGGCCCAGAAACTCCTCAGCGAACCACTCCGGGACTACTTGTTACAGGACATCAGGGACTCACTCCCCAAATTCTACGGGAATTGGCCTACGAGAGACTACAGCCCATTCCAACTACCACTCACCCACTGCCAACCTCACAGTGAGGACGAGGGGGATACCACCCTACAGAGGGCACACACCAGCAGACCCTCTCCTTCTCCACGGACCCACGGACACCCCACATCGGGACGATACCCTCTGAAGGAAGATTCCACTTCCCCTCTCCCGGAATCATCTAACACCACCACTCCAGAGACAAATATTTCCCCTATCCAACAGAGAACTACAAGGACACCTCCCACAACAAGCCACTCACCTCTACCATACCAGGGTACCCAGAGACCTATCCATACCCTGACCAGGATGGGTCCCTTCCGGTTAAAACAAAACCTGCTGAACCACCCCGAAATCCTAGCCCAAACAGGACTACAAGGGACCAGGCACAGGCAGCGAGTGCCCAGGTGGCTTCTGATCCTTCCGTGCCATCCCACACCCAAACCAGGGAGGAACGGCATGCTAAGCCACAGGAACGGAAGATTACCAAGCCACGAAAACGCCTGGCCAACGAATCACTACTCGGGGACCAGCACAATCCTCCACTCCAATCAAAGGGCATCAAAAAAATCATCAACGATTGGGCAGCTACGGACCACAACCTCCCCACCTTACTAAACACTACACCAGGAGACACCCACACCCGGGACCAAACAAAGGAAACCACCGGATCCTACCCATCATTACAACCTACAACTCACCCAGCCTCCGAATGACTACTATCATCCAGCAAAGACTCCAGCACAAACAACTACTCCCTCTCCACACACCCATCCTGGCCTTCAAACGGAACAAAAATCTCAAGGACTCCCTGGTCAGCAGCCACCTCACATTATAAACCAGAGGGACGAATTACTACTCCCGGGAACCTCCAGGCCCTATACCACCACCACGACTGGACCATTACTGAGGCCTTCAGTACAACGGAGGAACGACTGGACAGACACTGCACCTGCACCTTACACACCCCACATCCCATACAACAGATAGGGGGTCATTAAGACCACAAAAAACAGATCTTCAAATAGCACTATAGAGTTACCATGCCCATGGACTCTCAAGAAATACTTTCCTTTTTATTTAAAAAAAAAAAAAAAAATATATATATATATATATATTTATATATAAGTATATCTTTTTTTTCCCCGCTTTCTTGAACTCAGGGTTACCATGACCATGGACCCTTTGATGCAAAGAAACTATAAAATAGAAATCTAAATATCTTTATGTTATTTACCAAGAACCCTCACCATCTCACCATCCTTCCAACTCTACCTCACTGAAGATACCCACCAGCACCCCCAACGGACGAGAACCTTTTTTCTCCAACTACTCTGGGGGCACGGCTTTGTCGACTCCCCCGCAGCGAGCAGACCCTAAGCAAACTAGGCCCGACCATACACCAAGCAAGAAGACCGGAGGAAATGGTAGCGACCGGACTCCTTCGGGACCCCTCTGGGGCCTGTTGGCAGACCTATCGGCTCAACCCTCCCAAGCCCCCTTACACACGGGAGACTCACGTAACGCGCTGGACCACTATCTACCCCAGATTAGATCTGGATTGGCAGTAGGTTCAGTAGCGCGTGTTTGGTCCTAGCGGGTTGGGATACCCAAAAGAGGGGCTTTTGGGTTATGCGCTGCGGCTGGAGGATCGCGTCTGCCGAATAACCCCTGGGGTGCCCAGATAATGTCTGGCGAGGTATCGGACCCCACAGAGGAAATTCCTACTGGGGACCCCCTACCCCGCCGCACTTAGCCTGGACAACCGAACCATTTTTTTACCTGGACTACGTACCAGTTCACTGTCTAGGGATGATATACCTCTGGAAACGTTACGATCCTGGAAGGGAGTAATTCCACTGGTCACTATTACCCAAAAACTCTGAATTACCTACAACTGAGATGGTGTGGATGGAAGCACCCAATTAACTTCTACTACTGCCGGACGTTTCATACGTAAGCCAGAGAAGGTTTGCCGGCTTCTAAACCCTCCATACACCGACCGTAACACAGGACGTGACTCCAGGGGCGGATGCATGACAACCGTATAGAGGGCTCGCCTTCTGGGTGTCTGTCTGCTCAAACCACTGGCGGTTATAGACTGACCACTTGACAGGGACACATGGCAACCGACTGAGGTCCGGACCTGCACAAGGTACGCAACTCGATGGTTTTGCCTGATCCTACGCCGAGTATACCCATACAGACCAGCTGGATTCGACTAGACATGGGTTGATTGGGAATTAGGATCCTGGAAGGGAATAACTCCCAATCATACACATGATTGAAAACATCCAGGACCAAAGACTGACGAACACTGAAGTGAATACATAGACAACATGGAGCTAAAAAAGAAGGATCCGAAAGAGAGTAAAACTCCTAGGTTGCACTATGCTTTCCACTTCCGTCGACACAGCGGACCCGGACATCATGACCATACTACTCGACATGGACACATGGCAACCAACCGAGAACCGGACCTGCATAAGGTACGCAACTCAAGGGCTTTGCCTGATCCTAAGTTGAGTTGACAGACCTACCTAAACTTAACCTCTTCTATACCTTACCCTAACCCTAACCCTAACCTTAACCATCCCAAAACCCATACCTAAACTTAACCCTAACCTTAACCCTTCTTTCAAAAAAAAAAAAAAAAAAAAAAAAAAAAAAAAACCATATCTTACCCTAACCCCAAACCCTAACCTTAACCATTCTAAAACCTTACCTAACCCTAACCCTACAGACAGACAGTCCTTTAACCCAACCAACGGGTTAATCTACAAGTGGGCTACCATGGGGCCTACGACTTTGGCCGGCCGCGCCCGTACCCTCCGACCCGCGCGTATATGATGTGGAGTGCAACCCCTCCCTTCCCCCCTCCGGTTTCCACGTGTCAGAGATGGAAGTGGATCAACCGACTCAAAACTAGAAACCAAACACTTGGCGAGTCACCGCTGCGTTGCCGGATGTAGGGTATGGACGCAGCAAGCCAAGGAAATTTTATCCCTTACACTGACTGGGATCCTCCCTAATCCGGCCTTTTACAAGGGTTTTTTTTCCTCCACCCTTGTACCCTCTGGATTGGTTTGATGGTGAACAGGTTCAAAATTATCATTAGATTATATACCAACTAAAATAACCCTACTCTTCTCCTGACCCCTGGATGCACACCACCATTTTTTACAACCCAAAAGCATTTTTTATTGATGAACACTACACCCCCCGCCCCTTTTTTTTCTCAACAAGAAGAATTTCCCCCCCCCCACCCCCCCCCCCCTTCAACAAAAGAAGACTCCTACTCAAAGATTCTACCTTTTTCTACTAAAGAGGATTTCTCTCAAAGACCCCCCCCCCCCCCCTTTTTTCAACAAGAATTCCCCCCCCCCCCCCTTCAACAAAAGAAGATCCCTACTCAAAGATTCTACCTTTTTTTACCAAAGAGGATTTTTCTCAAAGACCCCCCCCCCCCCCCCCTTCTTTTTCAACAAGAAGAATTTCCCCCCCCCCCCCCCTTCAACAAAAGAAGACTCCTACTCAAAGATTTTACCTTTTTTCTACTAAAGAGGATTTTTTTACCCATCCTGACGACCGTATTTCCAACTTAGGAGCAAAATTATACAAATTACAATATAGGCCCACCACACTCACACCCCTGCACCATACACCCACATACCAAAAACCCAGGATAATACCAACATCCTACACCAGACCCTCCCCCAGGTAAGTATTCCCCCCTCCCCCCAGGTAAGTCTCTCCCCTACTGGAGTGGTCCCATCATCTTCGGAGGACAAACATCACTGGAAACAGCCAAAAAAGTTTTTCTGGACCCGTACCTCCCATTCCCCAAGTGGACGTTAACTGGACAACACGGCCAAATCTACTATATACCCAGGATCCCAAATGGACGAAAACGCGATGGAAGCTATACTCCGCTAAAAAGCACCAACTAAAGAGGACAAGTTTAGCAACACTTCCCAGCTGGCCAAACTGAAACTACCCCCCAGAAATACTACCTACCACTACCCCTCAACAAAGAAACAAGGTTATAAGTTCCCCACACACCTGGAAATGACCAGAGTTCACGAACTTTACTTCAACTCTACATCGCTCCTTCCGCACTCTAACGCAAACTCCAAAAAGACGGAAAAAGATGTCCACCACTTTTGAAAGCTTACAGACAGACCTATGAGTCACCTAGAAACTCCACTATAGTCTCATCCGAATCCCACAGATGTCCACCCTACCCTCAACTCCTCCTGAAACTACAGAACCTCTTCTTGGGTTCCTTCTAGGCCCAAACCCTCAACAAGAGCAGACCGCTCCCGAAGCTAACACACAAGTCAATGGAGACACAGAGGTCAAACACTACTTTCTCAGAGGAGGATCTAATATACTTCTACTCATCACAGAAACTCCACGTTTTGCTCATCCTGACCCTTAAGACTTCTAGTCTTACCTAAAATCAACCTCACACCTCTGGGACCCCCACATCCTATACAGCACCCCAAAAGCAAAGTTCCATCCTTCGCATTGGTTTCTATGACAAAGGCTCCCCTACACCTTACAGACGAACAGACGCCTCACTCAAACAAAGGGAAGATCTCATTGGACCAAACTCCAACAGGCCTTCACGTGCACACCGCATGCACACCTTGTGCCATCTCATGATTGGACCCTGGCCTAAACCACACCCCCAGTTTTTCACATAAAAAGAGGAGCACCCCTCAGTCTCAGCATCATTAGGGTCCACGGATCCCCAAAGAGCCTTCTACTGGATACAAGACTCAAGCTGGAAACCTGCAGAAGACCTCCTCTCCTCCTCTCCTCCACTGACCTACTGGATACAGACCCCAGCCCGGACTCTACCAAGACGAACCTCTCCCCCACAGATCTACTGGATAAAGACCCAAGCCTGCACTCTACCCAGACCACCTCTCCCCTCAAGGATCTACCGGACCCCAACTATATACCAACCCCTAAAGGGACACCTCACTGGGACCCAGACACCAGCTGATATTCTACACTCCCCACAAGCATCTCACCTGAACGACCGGACTCCTACGACTCGCCCTCCCCCCCCAAAAAAGATACCTCATCAGGACCCAAACACCAGCTGATACTCCCACAGACCTTCATAGACCTTCCAGACCACCGAGACTCTACCACTCACATACACCCACACACACCCTATTTTTTCCGGTCCATAATACGGCTTTTTTACCGCATTACGACCCAGTGCTCCTTTTTGCACTTTTTTTCCTCTCTGCCACCTGATGAAGCCGAGCAAGGCAGAAACGCGTCGTGGCTGGGTTTCCCCTAGATCTGTTGTGTAGCTGTAAAGAGGACAGGTCCCACACAGACTTCGGGGGTAACTCTTTTTGGCTACTCAATTTTCTTTGTACTTTTCTCTTTCCTTACTTTTAGTTTTCACATAGGTACACACCACACATGGCTGATCTACGGGACAACGCAGACTCTGGGGACTGCGAGGACTATTCAGACCCCCCACTCTACATCTAGACTAGCCCCACAATCGCGACGGGTCTTAATGATCTATACGGTCTCTCGGAACAAATCCGCAAGATACGCACCAAGGGACCGGACGAAAACAGCTCCGACCGGCAGCCTGGGCTCATTATGGAAACGCCACATAATGAACATTTCTCCAAAGCTTCTACACAGCGGGGGAAACATCCCACACCAATGGACCTTCTCTCCCACCAGACAGCACCCCTCTACGGTCTCCATAGGACCAAAACCACCGGAGGACTACACCCCTACACCATTACATCAGGGGCACAAAGACACATCTCCTGATGCCATCCCCACCAGACCACCCCACTCTACATCCTACCTCATACCACCCCACTCCAGGACCTCCAGAAGATCCACCTCAGACCTTCCACCCAGAACCCCACCCCCCCTTCTGGAACTCCTACTCCCCCCTCCTACGGAACACCACCACCCCACAGCACCCCCAAGACTAACAAGCTGGCACTCTACGTCCCGGACCCAACCAGCAGACCAAAAGGGGCTCATCTACCCCACCCCAACCCACACCTTCAACCACATGGCTCCACAGGACCGGACCTCCTACACGCAGCACTACTCCTAAGGGGACAGGTAGCCCAGCAGATGAGAAAACCCCTAGGGACACCACCCCTAACCACCAGGTCAACCTGGTCTCACCAACCAACAACAAAGCGGAGGAACACCACACCACTGGGGCCCCACCTATCCCCCCCAACGCCTACTCTACAGCACGGTCACTCTCCAAGCTGATTAGAGCCAGACACCACATGGAGACGATCAGCTTTTTACCTCTCGGACAACCAGCTACCTCCGGGCTACCTCCACCAGACCAGAACGCTTACGGCTACCTTCACACCATCAGGAGCATCTGACACCACCCTAGCGGCTCTCGCTACAGCATCTTCACTTTGGATCCAAACCAGCCACCAGATCCTAGAACAGCACTACAGGGAGGAACTATCCCTAAAATACACCATACTCTACAACACTCCATCCTGCCCTGACTGGCAGGAAGCCTGGTATTTAGGGATTACATGGGCCCAGAAACTCCTCAGCGAACCACTCCGGGACTACTTGTTACAGGACATCAGGGACTCACTCCCCAAATTCTACGGGAATTGGCCTACGAGAGACTACAGCCCATTCCAACTACCACTCACCCACTGCCAACCTCACAGTGAGGACGAGGGGGATACCACCCTACAGAGGGCACACACCAGCAGACCCTCTCCTTCTCCACGGACCCACGGACACCCCACATCGGGACGATACCCTCTGAAGGAAGATTCCACTTCCCCTCTCCCGGAATCATCTAACACCACCACTCCAGAGACAAATATTTCCCCTATCCAACAGAGAACTACAAGGACACCTCCCACAACAAGCCACTCACCTCTACCATACCAGGGTACCCAGAGACCTATCCATACCCTGACCAGGATGGGTCCCTTCCGGTTAAAACAAAACCTGCTGAACCACCCCGAAATCCTAGCCCAAACAGGACTACAAGGGACCAGGCACAGGCAGCGAGTGCCCAGGTGGCTTCTGATCCTTCCGTGCCATCCCACACCCAAACCAGGGAGGAACGGCATGCTAAGCCACAGGAACGGAAGATTACCAAGCCACGAAAACGCCTGGCCAACGAATCACTACTCGGGGACCAGCACAATCCTCCACTCCAATCAAAGGGCATCAAAAAAATCATCAACGATTGGGCAGCTACGGACCACAACCTCCCCACCTTACTAAACACTACACCAGGAGACACCCACACCCGGGACCAAACAAAGGAAACCACCGGATCCTACCCATCATTACAACCTACAACTCACCCAGCCTCCGAATGACTACTATCATCCAGCAAAGACTCCAGCACAAACAACTACTCCCTCTCCACACACCCATCCTGGCCTTCAAACGGAACAAAAATCTCAAGGACTCCCTGGTCAGCAGCCACCTCACATTATAAACCAGAGGGACGAATTACTACTCCCGGGAACCTCCAGGCCCTATACCACCACCACGACTGGACCATTACTGAGGCCTTCAGTACAACGGAGGAACGACTGGACAGACACTGCACCTGCACCTTACACACCCCACATCCCATACAACAGATAGGGGGTCATTAAGACCACAAAAAACAGATCTTCAAATAGCACTATAGAGTTACCATGCCCATGGACTCTCAAGAAATACTTTCCTTTTTATTTAAAAAAAAAAAAAAATATATATATATATATATATATTTATATATAAGTATATCTTTTTTTTCCCCGCTTTCTTGAACTCAGGGTTACCATGACCATGGACCCTTTGATGCAAAGAAACTATAAAATAGAAATCTAAATATCTTTATGTTATTTACCAAGAACCCTCACCATCTCACCATCCTTCCAACTCTACCTCACTGAAGATACCCACCAGCACCCCCAACGGACGAGAACCTTTTTTCTCCAACTACTCTGGGGGCACGGCTTTGTCGACTCCCCCGCAGCGAGCAGACCCTAAGCAAACTAGGCCCGACCATACACCAAGCAAGAAGACCGGAGGAAATGGTAGCGACCGGACTCCTTCGGGACCCCTCTGGGGCCTGTTGGCAGACCTATCGGCTCAACCCTCCCAAGCCCCCTTACACACGGGAGACTCACGTAACGCGCTGGACCACTATCTACCCCAGATTAGATCTGGATTGGCAGTAGGTTCAGTAGCGCGTGTTTGGTCCTAGCGGGTTGGGATACCCAAAAGAGGGGCTTTTGGGTTATGCGCTGCGGCTGGAGGATCGCGTCTGCCGAATAACCCCTGGGGTGCCCAGATAATGTCTGGCGAGGTATCGGACCCCACAGAGGAAATTCCTACTGGGGACCCCCTACCCCGCCGCACTTAGCCTGGACAACCGAACCATTTTTTTACCTGGACTACGTACCAGTTCACTGTCTAGGGATGATATACCTCTGGAAACGTTACGATCCTGGAAGGGAGTAATTCCACTGGTCACTATTACCCAAAAACTCTGAATTACCTACAACTGAGATGGTGTGGATGGAAGCACCCAATTAACTTCTACTACTGCCGGACGTTTCATACGTAAGCCAGAGAAGGTTTGCCGGCTTCTAAACCCTCCATACACCGACCGTAACACAGGACGTGACTCCAGGGGCGGATGCATGACAACCGTATAGAGGGCTCGCCTTCTGGGTGTCTGTCTGCTCAAACCACTGGCGGTTATAGACTGACCACTTGACAGGGACACATGGCAACCGACTGAGGTCCGGACCTGCACAAGGTACGCAACTCGATGGTTTTGCCTGATCCTACGCCGAGTATACCCATACAGACCAGCTGGATTCGACTAGACATGGGTTGATTGGGAATTAGGATCCTGGAAGGGAATAACTCCCAATCATACACATGATTGAAAACATCCAGGACCAAAGACTGACGAACACTGAAGTGAATACATAGACAACATGGAGCTAAAAAAGAAGGATCCGAAAGAGAGTAAAACTCCTAGGTTGCACTATGCTTTCCACTTCCGTCGACACAGCGGACCCGGACATCATGACCATACTACTCGACATGGACACATGGCAACCAACCGAGAACCGGACCTGCATAAGGTACGCAACTCAAGGGCTTTGCCTGATCCTAAGTTGAGTTGACAGACCTACCTAAACTTAACCTCTTCTATACCTTACCCTAACCCTAACCCTAACCTTAACCATCCCAAAACCCATACCTAAACTTAACCCTAACCTTAACCCTTCTTTCAAAAAAAAAAAAAAAAAAAAAAAAAAAACCATATCTTACCCTAACCCCAAACCCTAACCTTAACCATTCTAAAACCTTACCTAACCCTAACCCTACAGACAGACAGTCCTTTAACCCAACCAACGGGTTAATCTACAAGTGGGCTACCATGGGGCCTACGACTTTGGCCGGCCGCGCCCGTACCCTCCGACCCGCGCGTATATGATGTGGAGTGCAACCCCTCCCTTCCCCCCTCCGGTTTCCACGTGTCAGAGATGGAAGTGGATCAACCGACTCAAAACTAGAAACCAAACACTTGGCGAGTCACCGCTGCGTTGCCGGATGTAGGGTATGGACGCAGCAAGCCAAGGAAATTTTATCCCTTACACTGACTGGGATCCTCCCTAATCCGGCCTTTTACAAGGGTTTTTTTTCCTCCACCCTTGTACCCTCTGGATTGGTTTGATGGTGAACAGGTTCAAAATTATCATTAGATTATATACCAACTAAAATAACCCTACTCTTCTCCTGACCCCTGGATGCACACCACCATTTTTTACAACCCAAAAGCATTTTTTATTGATGAACACTACACCCCCCGCCCCTTTTTTTCTCAACAAGAAGAATTTCCCCCCCCCCACCCCCCCCCCCCCTTCAACAAAAGAAGACTCCTACTCAAAGATTCTACCTTTTTCTACTAAAGAGGATTTCTCTCAAAGACCCCCCCCCCCCCCTTTTTTCAACAAGAATTTCCCCCCCCCCCCCTTCAACAAAAGAAGATCCCTACTCAAAGATTCTACCTTTTTTTACCAAAGAGGATTTTTCTCAAAGACCCCCCCCCCCCCCCTTCTTTTTCAACAAGAAGAATTTCCCCCCCCCCCCCCCTTCAACAAAAGAAGACTCCTACTCAAAGATTTTACCTTTTTTCTACTAAAGAGGATTTTTTTACCCATCCTGACGACCGTATTTCCAACTTAGGAGCAAAATTATACAAATTACAATATAGGCCCACCACACTCACACCCCTGCACCATACACCCACATACCAAAAACCCAGGATAATACCAACATCCTACACCAGACCCTCCCCCAGGTAAGTATTCCCCCCTCCCCCCAGGTAAGTCTCTCCCCTACTGGAGTGGTCCCATCATCTTCGGAGGACAAACATCACTGGAAACAGCCAAAAAAGTTTTTCTGGACCCGTACCTCCCATTCCCCAAGTGGACGTTAACTGGACAACACGGCCAAATCTACTATATACCCAGGATCCCAAATGGACGAAAACGCGATGGAAGCTATACTCCGCTAAAAAGCACCAACTAAAGAGGACAAGTTTAGCAACACTTCCCAGCTGGCCAAACTGAAACTACCCCCCAGAAATACTACCTACCACTACCCCTCAACAAAGAAACAAGGTTATAAGTTCCCCACACACCTGGAAATGACCAGAGTTCACGAACTTTACTTCAACTCTACATCGCTCCTTCCGCACTCTAACGCAAACTCCAAAAAGACGGAAAAAGATGTCCACCACTTTTGAAAGCTTACAGACAGACCTATGAGTCACCTAGAAACTCCACTATAGTCTCATCCGAATCCCACAGATGTCCACCCTACCCTCAACTCCTCCTGAAACTACAGAACCTCTTCTTGGGTTCCTTCTAGGCCCAAACCCTCAACAAGAGCAGACCGCTCCCGAAGCTAACACACAAGTCAATGGAGACACAGAGGTCAAACACTACTTTCTCAGAGGAGGATCTAATATACTTCTACTCATCACAGAAACTCCACGTTTTGCTCATCCTGACCCTTAAGACTTCTAGTCTTACCTAAAATCAACCTCACACCTCTGGGACCCCCACATCCTATACAGCACCCCAAAAGCAAAGTTCCATCCTTCGCATTGGTTTCTATGACAAAGGCTCCCCTACACCTTACAGACGAACAGACGCCTCACTCAAACAAAGGGAAGATCTCATTGGACCAAACTCCAACAGGCCTTCACGTGCACACCGCATGCACACCTTGTGCCATCTCATGATTGGACCCTGGCCTAAACCACACCCCCAGTTTTTCACATAAAAAGAGGAGCACCCCTCAGTCTCAGCATCATTAGGGTCCACGGATCCCCAAAGAGCCTTCTACTGGATACAAGACTCAAGCTGGAAACCTGCAGAAGACCTCCTCTCCTCCTCTCCTCCACTGACCTACTGGATACAGACCCCAGCCCGGACTCTACCAAGACGAACCTCTCCCCCACAGATCTACTGGATAAAGACCCAAGCCTGCACTCTACCCAGACCACCTCTCCCCTCAAGGATCTACCGGACCCCAACTATATACCAACCCCTAAAGGGACACCTCACTGGGACCCAGACACCAGCTGATATTCTACACTCCCCACAAGCATCTCACCTGAACGACCGGACTCCTACGACTCGCCCTCCCCCCCCAAAAAAGATACCTCATCAGGACCCAAACACCAGCTGATACTCCCACAGACCTTCATAGACCTTCCAGACCACCGAGACTCTACCACTCACATACACCCACACACACCCTATTTTTTCCGGTCCATAATACGGCTTTTTTACCGCATTACGACCCAGTGCTCCTTTTTGCACTTTTTTTCCTCTCTGCCACCTGATGAAGCCGAGCAAGGCAGAAACGCGTCGTGGCTGGGTTTCCCCTAGATCTGTTGTGTAGCTGTAAAGAGGACAGGTCCCACACAGACTTCGGGGGTAACTCTTTTTGGCTACTCAATTTTCTTTGTACTTTTCTCTTTCCTTACTTTTAGTTTTCACATAGGTACACACCACACATGGCTGATCTACGGGACAACGCAGACTCTGGGGACTGCGAGGACTATTCAGACCCCCCACTCTACATCTAGACTAGCCCCACAATCGCGACGGGTCTTAATGATCTATACGGTACTCTCGGAACAAATCCGCAAGATACGCACCAAGGGACCGGACGAAAACAGCTCCGACCGGCAGCCTGGGCTCATTATGGAAACGCCACATAATGAACATTTCTCCAAAGCTTCTACACAGCGGGGGAAACATCCCACACCAATGGACCTTCTCTCCCACCAGACAGCACCCCTCTACGGTCTCCATAGGACCAAAACCACCGGAGGACTACACCCCTACACCATTACATCAGGGGCACAAAGACACATCTCCTGATGCCATCCCCACCAGACCACCCCACTCTACATCCTACCTCATACCACCCCACTCCAGGACCTCCAGAAGATCCACCTCAGACCTTCCACCCAGAACCCCACCCCCCCTTCTGGAACTCCTACTCCCCCCTCCTACGGAACACCACCACCCCACAGCACCCCCAAGACTAACAAGCTGGCACTCTACGTCCCGGACCCAACCAGCAGACCAAAAGGGGCTCATCTACCCCACCCCAACCCACACCTTCAACCACATGGCTCCACAGGACCGGACCTCCTACACGCAGCACTACTCCTAAGGGGACAGGTAGCCCAGCAGATGAGAAAACCCCTAGGGACACCACCCCTAACCACCAGGTTAACCTGGTCTCACCAACCAACAACAAAGCGGAGGAACACCACACCACTGGGGCCCCACCTATCCCCCCCAACGCCTACTCTACAGCACGGTCACTCTCCAAGCTGATTAGAGCCAGACACCACATGGAGATGATCAGCTTTTACCTCTCGGACAACCAGCTACCTCCGGGCTACCTCCACCAGACCAGAACGCTTACGGCTACCTTCACACCATCAGGAGCATCTGACACCACCCTAGCGGCTCTCGCTACAGCATCTTCACTTTGGATCCAAACCAGCCACCAGATCCTAGAACAGCACTACAGGGAGGAACTATCCCTACAAATACACCATACTCTACAACACTCCATCCTGCCCTGACTGGCAGGAAGCCTGGTATTTAGGGGATTACATGGGCCCAGAAACTCCTCAGCGAACCACTCCGGGACTACTTGTTACAGGACATCAGGGACTCACTCCCCAAATTCTACGGGAATTGGCCTACGAGAGACTACAGCCCATTCCAACTACCACTCACCCACTGCCAACCTCACAGTGAGGACGAGGGGGATACCACCCTACAGAGGGCACACACCAGCAGACCCTCTCCTTCTCCACGGACCCACGGACACCCCACATCGGGACGATACCCTCTGAAGGAAGATTCCACTTCCCCTCTCCCGGAATCATCTAACACCACCACTCCAGAGACAAATATTTCCCCTATCCAACAGAGAACTACAAGGACACCTCCCACAACAAGCCACTCACCTCTACCATACCAGGGTACCCAGAGACCTATCCATACCCTGACCAGGATGGGTCCCTTCCGGTTAAAACAAAACCTGCTGAACCACCCCGAAATCCTAGCCCAAACAGGACTACAAGGGACCAGGCACAGGCAGCGAGTGCCCAGGTGGCTTCTGATCCTTCCGTGCCATCCCACACCCAAACCAGGGAGGAACGGCATGCTAAGCCACAGGAACGGAAGATTACCAAGCCACGAAAACGCCTGGCCAACGAATCACTACTCGGGGACCAGCACAATCCTCCACTCCAATCAAAGGGCATCAAAAAAATCATCAACGATTGGGCAGCTACGGACCACAACCTCCCCACCTTACTAAACACTACACCAGGAGACACCCACACCCGGGACCAAACAAAGGAAACCACCGGATCCTACCCATCATTACAACCTACAACTCACCCAGCCTCCGAATGACTACTATCATCCAGCAAAGACTCCAGCACAAACAACTACTCCCTCTCCACACACCCATCCTGGCCTTCAAACGGAACAAAAATCTCAAGGACTCCCTGGTCAGCAGCCACCTCACATTATAAACCAGAGGGACGAATTACTACTCCCGGGAACCTCCAGGCCCTATACCACCACCACGACTGGACCATTACTGAGGCCTTCAGTACAACGGAGGAACGACTGGACAGACACTGCACCTGCACCTTACACACCCCACATCCCATACAACAGATAGGGGGTCATTAAGACCACAAAAAAACAGATCTTCAAATAGCACCATAGAGTTACCATGCCCATGGACTCTCAAGAAATACTTTCCTTTTTATTTAAAAAAAAAAAAAAAAAAAAAAAAAATTAAATAAAAAATTAAAAAAAAAAAAAATAAAAAAATATATAACTATATATTTATATATAAGTATATCTTTTTTTTCCCCGCTTTCTTGAACTCAGGGTTACCATGACCATGGACCCTTTGATGCAAAGAAACTATAAAATAGAAATCTAAATATCTTTATGTTATTTACCAAGAACCCTCACCATCTCACCATCCTTCCAACTCTACCTCACTGAAGATACCCACCAGCACCCCCAACGGACGAGAACCTTTTTTCTCCAACTACTCTGGGGGCACGGCTTTGTCGACTCCCCCGCAGCGAGCAGACCCTAAGCAAACTAGGCCCGACCATACACCAAGCAAGAAGACCGGAGGAAATGGTAGCGACCGGACTCCTTCGGGACCCCTCTGGGGCCTGTTGGCAGACCTATCGGCTCAACCCTCCCAAGCCCCCTTACACACGGGAGACTCACGTAACGCGCTGGACCACTATCTACCCCAGATTAGATCTGGATTGGCAGTAGGTTCAGTAGCGCGTGTTTGGTCCTAGCGGGTTGGGATACCCAAAAGAGGGGCTTTTGGGTTATGCGCTGCGGCTGGAGGATCGCGTCTGCCGAATAACCCCTGGGGTGCCCAGATAATGTCTGGCGAGGTATCGGACCCCACAGAGGAAATTCCTACTGGGGACCCCCTACCCCGCCGCACTTAGCCTGGACAACCGAACCATTTTTTTACCTGGACTACGTACCAGTTCACTGTCTAGGGATGATATACCTCTGGAAACGTTACGATCCTGGAAGGGAGTAATTCCACTGGTCACTATTACCCAAAAACTCTGAATTACCTACAACTGAGATGGTGTGGATGGAAGCACCCAATTAACTTCTACTACTGCCGGACGTTTCATACGTAAGCCAGAGAAGGTTTGCCGGCTTCTAAACCCTCCATACACCGACCGTAACACAGGACGTGACTCCAGGGGCGGATGCATGACAACCGTATAGAGGGCTCGCCTTCTGGGTGTCTGTCTGCTCAAACCACTGGCGGTTATAGACTGACCACTTGACAGGGACACATGGCAACCGACTGAGGTCCGGACCTGCACAAGGTACGCAACTCGATGGTTTTGCCTGATCCTACGCCGAGTATACCCATACAGACCAGCTGGATTCGACTAGACATGGGTTGATTGGGAATTAGGATCCTGGAAGGGAATAACTCCCAATCATACACATGATTGAAAACATCCAGGACCAAAGACTGACGAACACTGAAGTGAATACATAGACAACATGGAGCTAAAAAAGAAGGATCCGAAAGAGAGTAAAACTCCTAGGTTGCACTATGCTTTCCACTTCCGTCGACACAGCGGACCCGGACATCATGACCATACTACTCGACATGGACACATGGCAACCAACCGAGAACCGGACCTGCATAAGGTACGCAACTCAAGGGCTTTGCCTGATCCTAAGTTGAGTTGACAGACCTACCTAAACTTAACCTCTTCTATACCTTACCCTAACCCTAACCCTAACCTTAACCATCCCAAAACCCATACCTAAACTTAACCCTAACCTTAACCCTTCTTTCAAAAAAAAAAAAAAAAAAAAAAAAACCATATCTTACCCTAACCCCAAACCCTAACCTTAACCATTCTAAAACCTTACCTAACCCTAACCCTACAGACAGACAGTCCTTTAACCCAACCAACGGGTTAATCTACAAGTGGGCTACCATGGGGCCTACGACTTTGGCCGGCCGCGCCCGTACCCTCCGACCCGCGCGTATATGATGTGGAGTGCAACCCCTCCCTTCCCCCCTCCGGTTTCCACGTGTCAGAGATGGAAGTGGATCAACCGACTCAAAACTAGAAACCAAACACTTGGCGAGTCACCGCTGCGTTGCCGGATGTAGGGTATGGACGCAGCAAGCCAAGGAAATTTTATCCCTTACACTGACTGGGATCCTCCCTAATCCGGCCTTTTACAAGGGTTTTTTTTCCTCCACCCTTGTACCCTCTGGATTGGTTTGATGGTGAACAGGTTCAAAATTATCATTAGATTATATACCAACTAAAATAACCCTACTCTTCTCCTGACCCCTGGATGCACACCACCATTTTTTACAACCCAAAAGCATTTTTTATTGATGAACACTACACCCCCCGCCCCTTTTTTTCTCAACAAGAAGAATTTCCCCCCCCCCACCCCCCCCCCCCCTTCAACAAAAGAAGACTCCTACTCAAAGATTCTACCTTTTTCTACTAAAGAGGATTTCTCTCAAAGACCCCCCCCCCCCCTTTTTTTCAACAAGAAGAATTCCCCCCCCCCCCCTTCAACAAAAGAAGATCCCTACTCAAAGATTCTACCTTTTTTTACCAAAGAGGATTTTTCTCAAAGACCCCCCCCCCCCCCCTTCTTTTTCAACAAGAAGAATTCCCCCCCCCCCCCCTTCAACAAAAGAAGACTCCTACTCAAAGATTTTACCTTTTTTCTACTAAAGAGGATTTTTTTACCCATCCTGACGACCGTATTTCCAACTTAGGAGCAAAATGATACAAATTACAATATAGGCCCACCACACTCACACCCCTGCACCATACACCCACATACCAAAAACCCAGGATAATACCAACATCCTACACCAGACCCTCCCCCAGGTAAGTATTCCCCCCTCCCCCCAGGTAAGTCTCTCCCCTACTGGAGTGGTCCCATCATCTTCGGAGGACAAACATCACTGGAAACAGCCAAAAAAGTTTTTCTGGACCCGTACCTCCCATTCCCCAAGTGGACGTTAACTGGACAACACGGCCAAATCTACTATATACCCAGGATCCCAAATGGACGAAAACGCGATGGAAGCTATACTCCGCTAAAAAGCACCAACTAAAGAGGACAAGTTTAGCAACACTTCCCAGCTGGCCAAACTGAAACTACCCCCCAGAAATACTACCTACCACTACCCCTCAACAAAGAAACAAGGTTATAAGTTCCCCACACACCTGGAAATGACCAGAGTTCACGAACTTTACTTCAACTCTACATCGCTCCTTCCGCACTCTAACGCAAACTCCAAAAAGACGGAAAAAGATGTCCACCACTTTTGAAAGCCTACAGACAGA
This sequence comes from Oncorhynchus mykiss, assembly GCF_013265735.2. Lineage (NCBI taxonomy): Eukaryota > Metazoa > Chordata > Actinopteri > Salmoniformes > Salmonidae > Oncorhynchus > Oncorhynchus mykiss. The sequence continues at coordinate 31,904 of NW_023494207.1, forward strand.
CCTATGAGTCACCTAGAAACTCCACTATAGTCTCATCCGAATCCCACAGATGTCCACCCTACCCTCAACTCCTCCTGAAACTACAGAACCTCTTCTTGGGTTCCTTCTAGGCCCAAACCCTCAACAAGAGCAGACCGCTCCCGAAGCTAACACACAAGTCAATGGAGACACAGAGGTCAAACACTACTTTCTCAGAGGAGGATCTAATATACTTCTACTCATCACAGAAACTCCACGTTTTGCTCATCCTGACCCTTAAGACTTCTAGTCTTACCTAAAATCAACCTCACACCTCTGGGACCCCCACGTCCTATACAGCACCCCAAAAGCAAAGTTCCATCCTTCGCATTGGTTTCTATGACAAAGGCTCCCCTACACCTTACAGACGAACAGACGCCTCACTCAAACAAAGGGAAGATCTCATTGGACCAAACTCCAACAGGCCTTCACGTGCACACCGCATGCACACCTTGTGCCATCTCATGATTGGACCCTGGCCTAAACCACACCCCCAGTTTTTCACATAAAAAGAGGAGCACCCCTCAGTCTCAGCATCATTAGGGTCCACGGATCCCCAAAGAGCCTTCTACTGGATACAAGACTCAAGCTGGAAACCTGCAGAAGACCTCCTCTCCTCCTCTCCTCCACTGACCTACTGGATACAGACCCCAGCCCGGACTCTACCAAGACGAACCTCTCCCCCACAGATCTACTGGATAAAGACCCAAGCCTGCACTCTACCCAGACCACCTCTCCCCTCAAGGATCTACCGGACCCCAACTATATACCAACCCCTAAAGGGACACCTCACTGGGACCCAGACACCAGCTGATATTCTACACTCCCCACAAGCATCTCACCTGAACGACCGGACTCCTACGACTCGCCCTCCCCCCCCAAAAAAGATACCTCATCAGGACCCAAACACCAGCTGATACTCCCACAGACCTTCATAGACCTTCCAGACCACCGAGACTCTACCACTCACATACACCCACACACACCCTATTTTTTCCGGTCCATAATACGGCTTTTTTACCGCATTACGACCCAGTGCTCCTTTTTGCACTTTTTTTCCTCTCTGCCACCTGATGAAGCCGAGCAAGGCAGAAACGCGTCGTGGCTGGGTTTCCCCTAGATCTGTTGTGTAGCTGTAAAGAGGACAGGTCCCACACAGACTTCGGGGGTAACTCTTTTTGGCTACTCAATTTTCTTTGTACTTTTCTCTTTCCTTACTTTTAGTTTTCACATAGGTACACACCACACATGGCTGATCTACGGGACAACGCAGACTCTGGGGACTGCGAGGACTATTCAGACCCCCCACTCTACATCTAGACTAGCCCCACAATCGCGACGGGTCTTAATGATCTATACGGACTCTCGGAACAAATCCGCAAGATACGCACCAAGGGACCGGACGAAAACAGCTCCGACCGGCAGCCTGGGCTCATTATGGAAACGCCACATAATGAACATTTCTCCAAAGCTTCTACACAGCGGGGGAAACATCCCACACCAATGGACCTTCTCTCCCACCAGACAGCACCCCTCCACGGTCTCCATAGGACCAAAACCACCGGAGGACTACACCCCTACACCATTACATCAGGGGCACAAAGACACATCTCCTGATGCCATCCCCACCAGACCACCCCACTCTACATCCTACCTCATACCACCCCACTCCAGGACCTCCAGAAGATCCACCTCAGACCTTCCACCCAGAACCCCACCCCCCCTTCTGGAACTCCTACTCCCCCCTCCTACGGAACACCACCACCCCACAGCACCCCCAAGACTAACAAGCTGGCACTCTACGTCCCGGACCCAACCAGCAGACCAAAAGGGGCTCATCTACCCCACCCCAACCCACACCTTCAACCACATGGCTCCACAGGACCGGACCTCCTACACGCAGCACTACTCCTAAGGGGACAGGTAGCCCAGCAGATGAGAAAACCCCTAGGGACACCACCCCTAACCACCAGGTTAACCTGGTCTCACCAACCAACAACAAAGCGGAGGAACACCACACCACTGGGGCCCCACCTATCCCCCCCAACGCCTACTCTACAGCACGGTCACTCTCCAAGCTGATTAGAGCCAGACACCACATGGAGATGATCAGCTTTTACCTCTCGGACAACCAGCTACCTCCGGGCTACCTCCACCAGACCAGAACGCTTACGGCTACCTTCACACCATCAGGAGCATCTGACACCACCCTAGCGGCTCTCGCTACAGCATCTTCACTTTGGATCCAAACCAGCCACCAGATCCTAGAACAGCACTACAGGGAGGAACTATCCCACAAATACACCATACTCTACAACACTCCATCCTGCCCTGACTGGCAGGAAGCCTGGTATTTAGGGGTTACATGGGCCCAGAAACTCCTCAGCGAACCACTCCGGGACTACTTGTTACAGGACATCAGGGACTCACTCCCCAAATTCTACGGGAATTGGCCTACGAGAGACTACAGCCCATTCCAACTACCACTCACCCACTGCCAACCTCACAGTGAGGACGAGGGGGATACCACCCTACAGAGGGCACACACCAGCAGACCCTCTCCTTCTCCACGGACCCACGGACACCCCACATCGGGACGATACCCTCTGAAGGAAGATTCCACTTCCCCTCTCCCGGAATCATCTAACACCACCACTCCAGAGACAAATATTTCCCCTATCCAACAGAGAACTACAAGGACACCTCCCACAACAAGCCACTCACCTCTACCATACCAGGGTACCCAGAGACCTATCCATACCCTGACCAGGGTGGGTCCCTTCCGGTTAAAACAAAACCTGCTGAACCACCCCGAAATCCTAGCCCAAACAGGACTACAAGGGACCAGGCACAGGCAGCGAGTGCCCAGGTGGCTTCTGATCCTTCCGTGCCATCCCACACCCAAACCAGGGAGGAACGGCATGCTAAGCCACAGGAACGGAAGATTACCAAGCCACGAAAACGCCTGGCCAACGAATCACTACTCGGGGACCAGCACAATCCTCCACTCCAATCAAAGGGCATCAAAAAAATCATCAACGATTGGGCAGCTACGGACCACAACCTCCCCACCTTACTAAACACTACACCAGGAGACACCCACACCCGGGACCAAACAAAGGAAACCACCGGATCCTACCCATCATTACAACCTACAACTCACCCAGCCTCCGAATGACTACTATCATCCAGCAAAGACTCCAGCACAAACAACTACTCCCTCTCCACACACCCATCCTGGCCTTCAAACGGAACAAAAATCTCAAGGACTCCCTGGTCAGCAGCCACCTCACATTATAAACCAGAGGGACGAATTACTACTCCCGGGAACCTCCAGGCCCTATACCACCACCACGACTGGACCATTACTGAGGCCTTCAGTACAACGGAGGAACGACTGGACAGACACTGCACCTGCACCTTACACACCCCACATCCCATACAACAGATAGGGGGTCATTAAGACCACAAAAAACAGATCTTCAAATAGCACCATAGAGTTACCATGCCCATGGACTCTCAAGAAATACTTTCCTTTTTATTTAAAAAAAAAAAAAAAAAAAAAAAAAAAAAAAAAAATATATATATAACTATATATTTATATATAAGTATATCTTTTTTTTCCCCGCTTTCTTGAACTCAGGGTTACCATGACCATGGACCCTTTGATGCAAAGAAACTATAAAATAGAAATCTAAATATCTTTATGTTATTTACCAAGAACCCTCACCATCTCACCATCCTTCCAACTCTACCTCACTGAAGATACCCACCAGCACCCCCAACGGACGAGAACCTTTTTTCTCCAACTACTCTGGGGGCACGGCTTTGTCGACTCCCCCGCAGCGAGCAGACCCTAAGCAAACTAGGCCCGACCATACACCAAGCAAGAAGACCGGAGGAAATGGTAGCGACCGGACTCCTTCGGGACCCCTCTGGGGCCTGTTGGCAGACCTATCGGCTCAACCCTCCCAAGCCCCCTTACACACGGGAGACTCACGTAACGCGCTGGACCACTATCTACCCCAGATTAGATCTGGATTGGCAGTAGGTTCAGTAGCGCGTGTTTGGTCCTAGCGGGTTGGGATACCCAAAAGAGGGGCTTTTGGGTTATGCGCTGCGGCTGGAGGATCGCGTCTGCCGAATAACCCCTGGGGTGCCCAGATAATGTCTGGCGAGGTATCGGACCCCACAGAGGAAATTCCTACTGGGGACCCCCTACCCCGCCGCACTTAGCCTGGACAACCGAACCATTTTTTTACCTGGACTACGTACCAGTTCACTGTCTAGGGATGATATACCTCTGGAAACGTTACGATCCTGGAAGGGAGTAATTCCACTGGTCACTATTACCCAAAAACTCTGAATTACCTACAACTGAGATGGTGTGGATGGAAGCACCCAATTAACTTCTACTACTGCCGGACGTTTCATACGTAAGCCAGAGAAGGTTTGCCGGCTTCTAAACCCTCCATACACCGACCGTAACACAGGACGTGACTCCAGGGGCGGATGCATGACAACCGTATAGAGGGCTCGCCTTCTGGGTGTCTGTCTGCTCAAACCACTGGCGGTTATAGACTGACCACTTGACAGGGACACATGGCAACCGACTGAGGTCCGGACCTGCACAAGGTACGCAACTCGATGGTTTTGCCTGATCCTACGCCGAGTATACCCATACAGACCAGCTGGATTCGACTAGACATGGGTTGATTGGGAATTAGGATCCTGGAAGGGAATAACTCCCAATCATACACATGATTGAAAACATCCAGGACCAAAGACTGACGAACACTGAAGTGAATACATAGACAACATGGAGCTAAAAAAGAAGGATCCGAAAGAGAGTAAAACTCCTAGGTTGCACTATGCTTTCCACTTCCGTCGACACAGCGGACCCGGACATCATGACCATACTACTCGACATGGACACATGGCAACCAACCGAGAACCGGACCTGCATAAGGTACGCAACTCAAGGGCTTTGCCTGATCCTAAGTTGAGTTGACAGACCTACCTAAACTTAACCTCTTCTATACCTTACCCTAACCCTAACCCTAACCTTAACCATCCCAAAACCCATACCTAAACTTAACCCTAACCTTAACCCTTCTTTCAAAAAAAAAAAAAAAAAAAAAAAAACCATATCTTACCCTAACCCCAAACCCTAACCTTAACCATTCTAAAACCTTACCTAACCCTAACCCTACAGACAGACAGTCCTTTAACCCAACCAACGGGTTAATCTACAAGTGGGCTACCATGGGGCCTACGACTTTGGCCGGCCGCGCCCGTACCCTCCGACCCGCGCGTATATGATGTGGAGTGCAACCCCTCCCTTCCCCCCTCCGGTTTCCACGTGTCAGAGATGGAAGTGGATCAACCGACTCAAAACTAGAAACCAAACACTTGGCGAGTCACCGCTGCGTTGCCGGATGTAGGGTATGGACGCAGCAAGCCAAGGAAATTTTATCCCTTACACTGACTGGGATCCTCCCTAATCCGGCCTTTTACAAGGGTTTTTTTTCCTCCACCCTTGTACCCTCTGGATTGGTTTGATGGTGAACAGGTTCAAAATTATCATTAGATTATATACCAACTAAAATAACCCTACTCTTCTCCTGACCCCTGGATGCACACCACCATTTTTTACAACCCAAAAGCATTTTTTATTGATGAACACTACACCCCCCGCCCCTTTTTTTCTCAACAAGAAGAATTCCCCCCCCCACCCCCCCCCCCCCTTCAACAAAAGAAGACTCCTACTCAAAGATTCTACCTTTTTCTACTAAAGAGGATTTCTCTCAAAGACCCCCCCCCCCCCTTTTTTTCAACAAGAAGAATTCCCCCCCCCCCCCCTTCAACAAAAGAAGACCCCTACTCAAAGATTCTACCTTTTTTTACCAAAGAGGATTTTTCTCAAAGACCCCCCCCCCCCCCCTTCTTTTTCAACAAGAAGAATTCCCCCCCCCCCCCCTTCAACAAAAGAAGACTCCTACTCAAAGATTTTACCTTTTTTCTACTAAAGAGGATTTTTTTACCCATCCTGACGACCGTATTTCCAACTTAGGAGCAAAATGATACAAATTACAATATAGGCCCACCACACTCACACCCCTGCACCATACACCCACATACCAAAAACCCAGGATAATACCAACATCCTACACCAGACCCTCCCCCAGGTAAGTATTCCCCCCTCCCCCCAGGTAAGTCTCTCCCCTACTGGAGTGGTCCCATCATCTTCGGAGGACAAACATCACTGGAAAAAGCCAAAAAAGTTTTTCTGGACCCGTACCTCCCATTCCCCAAGTGGACGTTAACTGGACAACACGGCCAAATCTACTATATACCCAGGATCCCAAATGGACGAAAACGCGATGGAAGCTATACTCCGCTAAAAAGCACCAACTAAAGAGGACAAGTTTAGCAACACTTCCCAGCTGGCCAAACTGAAACTACCCCCCAGAAATACTACCTACCACTACCCCTCAACAAAGAAACAAGGTTATAAGTTCCCCACACACCTGGAAATGACCAGAGTTCACGAACTTTACTTCAACTCTACATCGCTCCTTCCGCACTCTAACGCAAACTCCAAAAAGACGGAAAAAGATGTCCACCACTTTTGAAAGCCTACAGACAGACCTATGAGTCACCTAGAAACTCCACTATAGTCTCATCCGAATCCCACAGATGTCCACCCTACCCTCAACTCCTCCTGAAACTACAGAACCTCTTCTTGGGTTCCTTCTAGGCCCAAACCCTCAACAAGAGCAGACCGCTCCCGAAGCTAACACACAAGTCAATGGAGACACAGAGGTCAAACACTACTTTCTCAGAGGAGGATCTAATATACTTCTACTCATCACAGAAACTCCACGTTTTGCTCATCCTGACCCTTAAGACTTCTAGTCTTACCTAAAATCAACCTCACACCTCTGGGACCCCCACGTCCTATACAGCACCCCAAAAGCAAAGTTCCATCCTTCGCATTGGTTTCTATGACAAAGGCTCCCCTACACCTTACAGACGAACAGACGCCTCACTCAAACAAAGGGAAGATCTCATTGGACCAAACTCCAACAGGCCTTCACGTGCACACCGCATGCACACCTTGTGCCATCTCATGATTGGACCCTGGCCTAAACCACACCCCCAGTTTTTCACATAAAAAGAGGAGCACCCCTCAGTCTCAGCATCATTAGGGTCCACGGATCCCCAAAGAGCCTTCTACTGGATACAAGACTCAAGCTGGAAACCTGCAGAAGACCTCCTCTCCTCCTCTCCTCCACTGACCTACTGGATACAGACCCCAGCCCGGACTCTACCAAGACGAACCTCTCCCCCACAGATCTACTGGATAAAGACCCAAGCCTGCACTCTACCCAGACCACCTCTCCCCTCAAGGATCTACCGGACCCCAACTATATACCAACCCCTAAAGGGACACCTCACTGGGACCCAGACACCAGCTGATATTCTACACTCCCCACAAGCATCTCACCTGAACGACCGGACTCCTACGACTCGCCCTCCCCCCCCAAAAAAGATACCTCATCAGGACCCAAACACCAGCTGATACTCCCACAGACCTTCATAGACCTTCCAGACCACCGAGACTCTACCACTCACATACACCCACACACACCCTATTTTTTCCGGTCCATAATACGGCTTTTTTACCGCATTACGACCCAGTGCTCCTTTTTGCACTTTTTTTCCTCTCTGCCACCTGATGAAGCCGAGCAAGGCAGAAACGCGTCGTGGCTGGGTTTCCCCTAGATCTGTTGTGTAGCTGTAAAGAGGACAGGTCCCACACAGACTTCGGGGGTAACTCTTTTTGGCTACTCAATTTTCTTTGTACTTTTCTCTTTCCTTACTTTTAGTTTTCACATAGGTACACACCACACATGGCTGATCTACGGGACAACGCAGACTCTGGGGACTGCGAGGACTATTCAGACCCCCCACTCTACATCTAGACTAGCCCCACAATCGCGACGGGTCTTAATGATCTATACGGACTCTCGGAACAAATCCGCAAGATACGCACCAAGGGACCGGACGAAAACAGCTCCGACCGGCAGCCTGGGCTCATTATGGAAACGCCACATAATGAACATTTCTCCAAAGCTTCTACACAGCGGGGGAAACATCCCACACCAATGGACCTTCTCTCCCACCAGACAGCACCCCTCCACGGTCTCCATAGGACCAAAACCACCGGAGGACTACACCCCTACACCATTACATCAGGGGCACAAAGACACATCTCCTGATGCCATCCCCACCAGACCACCCCACTCTACATCCTACCTCATACCACCCCACTCCAGGACCTCCAGAAGATCCACCTCAGACCTTCCACCCAGAACCCCACCCCCCCTTCTGGAACTCCTACTCCCCCCTCCTACGGAACACCACCACCCCACAGCACCCCCAAGACTAACAAGCTGGCACTCTACGTCCCGGACCCAACCAGCAGACCAAAAGGGGCTCATCTACCCCACCCCAACCCACACCTTCAACCACATGGCTCCACAGGACCGGACCTCCTACACGCAGCACTACTCCTAAGGGGACAGGTAGCCCAGCAGATGAGAAAACCCCTAGGGACACCACCCCTAACCACCAGGTTAACCTGGTCTCACCAACCAACAACAAAGCGGAGGAACACCACACCACTGGGGCCCCACCTATCCCCCCCAACGCCTACTCTACAGCACGGTCACTCTCCAAGCTGATTAGAGCCAGACACCACATGGAGATGATCAGCTTTTACCTCTCGGACAACCAGCTACCTCCGGGCTACCTCCACCAGACCAGAACGCTTACGGCTACCTTCACACCATCAGGAGCATCTGACACCACCCTAGCGGCTCTCGCTACAGCATCTTCACTTTGGATCCAAACCAGCCACCAGATCCTAGAACAGCACTACAGGGAGGAACTATCCCACAAATACACCATACTCTACAACACTCCATCCTGCCCTGACTGGCAGGAAGCCTGGTATTTAGGGGTTACATGGGCCCAGAAACTCCTCAGCGAACCACTCCGGGACTACTTGTTACAGGACATCAGGGACTCACTCCCCAAATTCTACGGGAATTGGCCTACGAGAGACTACAGCCCATTCCAACTACCACTCACCCACTGCCAACCTCACAGTGAGGACGAGGGGGATACCACCCTACAGAGGGCACACACCAGCAGACCCTCTCCTTCTCCACGGACCCACGGATACCCCACATCGGGACGATACCCTCTGAAGGAAGATTCCACTTCCCCTCTCCCGGAATCATCTAACACCACCACTCCAGAGACAAATATTTCCCCTATCCAACAGAGAACTACAAGGACACCTCCCACAACAAGCCACTCACCTCTACCATACCAGGGTACCCAGAGACCTATCCATACCCTGACCAGGGTGGGTCCCTTCCGGTTAAAACAAAACCTGCTGAACCACCCCGAAATCCTAGCCCAAACAGGACTACAAGGGACCAGGCACAGGCAGCGAGTGCCCAGGTGGCTTCTGATCCTTCCGTGCCATCCCACACCCAAACCAGGGAGGAACGGCATGCTAAGCCACAGGAACGGAAGATTACCAAGCCACGAAAACGCCTGGCCAACGAATCACTACTCGGGGACCAGCACAATCCTCCACTCCAATCAAAGGGCATCAAAAAAATCATCAACGATTGGGCAGCTACGGACCACAACCTCCCCACCTTACTAAACACTACACCAGGAGACACCCACACCCGGGACCAAACAAAGGAAACCACCGGATCCTACCCATCATTACAACCTACAACTCACCCAGCCTCCGAATGACTACTATCATCCAGCAAAGACTCCAGCACAAACAACTACTCCCTCTCCACACACCCATCCTGGCCTTCAAACGGAACAAAAATCTCAAGGACTCCCTGGTCAGCAGCCACCTCACATTATAAACCAGAGGGACGAATTACTACTCCCGGGAACCTCCAGGCCCTATACCACCACCACGACTGGACCATTACTGAGGCCTTCAGTACAACGGAGGAACGACTGGACAGACACTGCACCTGCACCTTACACACCCCACATCCCATACAACAGATAGGGGGTCATTAAGACCACAAAAAACAGATCTTCAAATAGCACCATAGAGTTACCATGCCCATGGACTCTCAAGAAATACTTTCCTTTTTATTTAAAAAAAAAAAAAAAAAAAAAAAAAAAAAAAAAAAATAGATATATAACTATATATTTATATATAAGTATATCTTTTTTTTCCCCGCTTTCTTGAACTCAGGGTTACCATGACCATGGACCCTTTGATGCAAAGAAACTATAAAATAGAAATCTAAATATCTTTATGTTATTTACCAAGAACCCTCACCATCTCACCATCCTTCCAACTCTACCTCACTGAAGATACCCACCAGCACCCCCAACGGACGAGAACCTTTTTTCTCCAACTACTCTGGGGGCACGGCTTTGTCGACTCCCCCGCAGCGAGCAGACCCTAAGCAAACTAGGCCCGACCATACACCAAGCAAGAAGACCGGAGGAAATGGTAGCGACCGGACTCCTTCGGGACCCCTCTGGGGCCTGTTGGCAGACCTATCGGCTCAACCCTCCCAAGCCCCCTTACACACGGGAGACTCACGTAACGCGCTGGACCACTATCTACCCCAGATTAGATCTGGATTGGCAGTAGGTTCAGTAGCGCGTGTTTGGTCCTAGCGGGTTGGGATACCCAAAAGAGGGGCTTTTGGGTTATGCGCTGCGGCTGGAGGATCGCGTCTGCCGAATAACCCCTGGGGTGCCCAGATAATGTCTGGCGAGGTATCGGACCCCACAGAGGAAATTCCTACTGGGGACCCCCTACCCCGCCGCACTTAGCCTGGACAACCGAACCATTTTTTTACCTGGACTACGTACCAGTTCACTGTCTAGGGATGATATACCTCTGGAAACGTTACGATCCTGGAAGGGAGTAATTCCACTGGTCACTATTACCCAAAAACTCTGAATTACCTACAACTGAGATGGTGTGGATGGAAGCACCCAATTAACTTCTACTACTGCCGGACGTTTCATACGTAAGCCAGAGAAGGTTTGCCGGCTTCTAAACCCTCCATACACCGACCGTAACACAGGACGTGACTCCAGGGGCGGATGCATGACAACCGTATAGAGGGCTCGCCTTCTGGGTGTCTGTCTGCTCAAACCACTGGCGGTTATAGACTGACCACTTGACAGGGACACATGGCAACCGACTGAGGTCCGGACCTGCACAAGGTACGCAACTCGATGGTTTTGCCTGATCCTACGCCGAGTATACCCATACAGACCAGCTGGATTCGACTAGACATGGGTTGATTGGGAATTAGGATCCTGGAAGGGAATAACTCCCAATCATACACATGATTGAAAACATCCAGGACCAAAGACTGACGAACACTGAAGTGAATACATAGACAACATGGAGCTAAAAAAGAAGGATCCGAAAGAGAGTAAAACTCCTAGGTTGCACTATGCTTTCCACTTCCGTCGACACAGCGGACCCGGACATCATGACCATACTACTCGACATGGACACATGGCAACCAACCGAGAACCGGACCTGCATAAGGTACGCAACTCAAGGGCTTTGCCTGATCCTAAGTTGAGTTGACAGACCTACCTAAACTTAACCTCTTCTATACCTTACCCTAACCCTAACCCTAACCTTAACCATCCCAAAACCCATACCTAAACTTAACCCTAACCTTAACCCTTCTTTCAAAAAAAAAAAAAAAAAAAAAAACCATATCTTACCCTAACCCCAAACCCTAACCTTAACCATTCTAAAACCTTACCTAACCCTAACCCTACAGACAGACAGTCCTTTAACCCAACCAACGGGTTAATCTACAAGTGGGCTACCATGGGGCCTACGACTTTGGCCGGCCGCGCCCGTACCCTCCGACCCGCGCGTATATGATGTGGAGTGCAACCCCTCCCTTCCCCCCTCCGGTTTCCACGTGTCAGAGATGGAAGTGGATCAACCGACTCAAAACTAGAAACCTAACCCTAACCCTAACCCTAACCCTAACCCTAACCCTAACCTAACCCTAACCCTAACCCTAACCCTAACCCTAACCCTAACCCCTAACCCTAACCCTAACCCTAACCCTAACCCTAACCCTAACCCTAACCTTAACCATCCCAAAACCCATACCTAAACTTAACCCTAACCTTAACCCTTCTTTCAAAAAAACCATATCTTACCCTAACCCCAAACCCTAACCTTAACCATTCTAAAACCTTACCTAACCCTAACCCTACAGACAGACAGTCCTTTAACCCAACCAACGGGTTAATCTACAAGTGGGCTACCATGGGGCCTACGACTTTGGCCGGCCGCGCCCGTACCCTCCGACCCGCGCGTATATGATGTGGAGTGCAACCCCTCCCTTCCCCCCTCCGGTTTCCACGTGTCAGAGATGGAAGTGGATCAACCGACTCAAAACTAGAAACCTAACCCTAACCCTAACCCTAACCCTAACCCTAACCCTAACCCTAACCCTAACCCCTACCCCCCCTAACCCTAACCCTAACCCCTAACCCTAACCCTAACCCTAACCCTAACCCCTAACCCTAACCCTAACCCTAACCCTCTAACCCTCTAACCCTAACCCTAACCCTAACCCTAACCCCTAACCCTAACCCTAACCCTAACCCCTAACCCTAACCCTAACCCTAACCCTAACCCCTAACCCTAACCCTAACCCTAACCCTAACCCCTAACCCTAACCCTAACCCTAACCTTAACCCTAACCCTAACCCTAACCCTAACCCCTAACCCTAACCCTAACCCTAACCTAACCCTAACCCTAACCCTAACCCTAACCCTAACCCTAACCCTAACCCCTAACCCTAACCCTAACCCTAACCCTAACCCTAACCCCTAACCCTAACCCTAACCCTAACCCTAACCCTAACCCTAACCCTAACCCTAACCCTAACCTAACCTAACCCTAACCCTAACCCTAACCCTAACCCTAACCCCTAACCCTAACCCCTAACCCTAACCCTAACCCTAACCCTAACCCTAACCCTAACCCCTAACCCTAAACCCTAACCCTAACCCTAACCCTAACCCTAACCCTAACCCTAACCCTAAACCCTAACCCTAACCCTAACCCTAACCCTAACCCTAACCCTAACCCTAACCCTAACCCTAACCCTAACCCTAAACCTTAACCCTAACCTTAACCCTTCTTTCAAAAAAAACCATATCTTACCCTAACCCCAAACCCTAACCTTAACCATTCTAAAACCTTACCTAACCCTAACCCTACAGACAGACAGTCCTTTAACCCAACCAACGGGTTAATCTACAAGTGGGCTACCATGGGGCCTACGACTTTGGCCGGCCGCGCCCGTACCCTCCGACCCGCGCGTATATGATGTGGAGTGCAACCCCTCCCTTCCCCCCTCCGGTTTCCACGTGTCAGAGATGGAAGTGGATCAACCGACTCAAAACTAGAAACCAAACACTTGGCGAGTCACCGCTGCGTTGCCGGATGTAGGGTATGGACGCAGCAAGCCAAGGGAAATTTTATCCCTTACACGGACTGGGATCCTCCCTAATCCGGCCTTTTACAAGGGTTTTTTTTCCTCCACCCTTGTACCCTCTGGATTGGTTTGATGGTGAACAGGTTCAAAATTATCATTAGATTATATACCAACTAAAATAACCCTACTCTACTCCTGACCCCTGGATGCACACCACCTTTTTTTACAACCCAAAAGCATTTTTTATTGATGAACACTACACCCCCCACCCCTTTTTTTCTCAACAAGAAGAATTCCCCCCCCACCCCCCCCCCCCCTTCAACAAAAGAAGACCCCTACTCAAAGATTCTACCTTTTCTACTAAAGAGGATTTCTCTCAAAGACCCCCCCCCCCCCTTTTTTTCAACAAGAAGAATCCCCCCCCCCCCCCCCCTTCAACAAAAGAAGACCCCTACTCAAAGATTCTACCTTTTTCTACCAAAGAGGATTTTTCTCAAAGACCCCCCCCCCCCTTCTTTTTCAACAAGAAGAATTCCCCCCCCCCCCCCCCCCCTTCAACAAAAGAAGACTCCTACTCAAAGATTTTACCTTTTTCTACTAAAGAGGATTTTTTTACCCATCCTGACGACCGTATTTCCAACTTAGGAGCAAAATGATACAAATTACAATATAGGCCCACCACACTCACACCCCTGCACCATACACCCACATACCAAAAACCCAGGATAATACCAACATCCTACACCAGACCCTCCCCCAGGTAAGTATTCCCCCCTCCCCCCAGGTAAGTCTCTCCCCTACTGGAGTGGTCCCATCATCTTCGGAGGACAAACATCACTGGAAACAGCCAAAAAAGTTTTTCTGGACCCGTACCTCCCATTCCCCAAGTGGACGTTAACTGGACAACACGGCCAAATCTACTATATACCCAGGATCCCAAATGGACGAAAACGCGATGGAAGCTATACTCCGCTAAAAAGCACCAACTAAAGACGACAAGTTTAGCAACACTTCCCAGCTGGCCAAACTGAAACTACCCCCCAGAAACACTACCTAACACTACCCCTAACAAAGAAACTAAGGTTATAAGTTCCCCACACACCTGGAAATGACCAGAGTTCACGATCTTCACCTCAACTCTACATCGCTCCTTCGCACTCTAACGCAAACTCCAAAAAGACGGAAAAAGATGTCCACCACTTTTGAAAGCCTACAGACAGACCTATGGGTCACCTAGAAACTCCACTATAGTCTCATCCGAATCCCACAGATGTCCACCCTACCCTCAACTCCTCCTGAAACTACAGAACCTCTTCTTGGGTTCCTTCTAGGCCCAAACCCTCAACAAGAGCAGACCGCTCCCGAAGCTAACACACAAGTCAATGGAGACACAGAGGTCAAACACTACTTTCTCAGAGGAGGATCTAATATACTTCTACTCATCACAGAAACTCCACGTTTTGCTCATCCTGACCCTTAAGACTTCTAGTCTTACCTAAAATCAACCTCACACCTCTGGGACCCCCACATCCTATACAGCACCCCAAAAGCAAAGTTCCATCCTTCGCATTGGTTTCTATGACAAAGGCTCCCCTACACCTTACAGACGAACAGACGCCTCACTCAAACAAAGGGAAGATCTCATTGGACCAAACTCCAACAGGCCTTCACGTGCACACCGCATGCACACCTTGTGCCATCTCATGATTGGACCCCTGGCCTAAACCACACCCCCAGTTTTTCACATAAAAAGAGGAGCACCCCTCAGTCTCAGCATCATTAGGGTCCACGGATCCCCAGAGAAGCCTTCTACTGGATACAAGACTCAAGCTGGAAACCTGCAGAAGACCTCCTCTCCTCCTCTCCTCCACTGACCTACTGGATACAGACCCCAGCCTGGACTCTACCAAGACGAACCTCTCCCCACAGATCTACTGGATAAAGACCCAAGCCTGCACTCTACCCAGACCACCTCTCCCCTCAAGGATCTACCGGACCCCAACTATATACCAACCCCTAAAGGGACACCTCACTGGGACCCAGACACCAGCTGATATTCTACACTCCCCACAAGCATCTCACCTGAACGACCGGACTCCTACGACTCGCCCTCCCCCCCAAAAAAGATACCTCATCAGGACCCAAACACCAGCTGATACTCCTACAGACCTTCATAGACCTTCCAGACCACCGAGACTCTACCACTCACATACACCCACACACACCCTATTTTTTTCCGGTCCATAATACGGCTTTTTTACCGCATTACGACCCAGTGCTCCTTTTTGCACTTTTTTTCCTCTCTGCCACCTGATGAAGCCGAGCAAGGCAGAAACGCGTCGTGGCTGGGTTTCCCCTAGATCTGTTGTGTAGCTGTAAAGAGGACAGGTCCCACACAGACTTCGGGGGTAACTCTTTTTGGCTACTCAATTTTCTTTGTACTTTTCTCTTCCTTACTTTTAGTTTTCACATAGGTACACACCACACATGGCTGATCTACGGGACAACGCAGACTCTGGGGACTGCGAGGACTATTCAGACCCCCCACTCTACATCTAGACTAGCCCCACAATCGCGACGGGTCTTAATGATCTATACGGACTCTCGGAACAAATCCGCAAGATACGCACCAAGGGACCGGACGAAAACAGCTCCGACCGGCAGCCTGGGCTCATTATGGAAACGCCACATAATGAACATTTCTCCAAAGCTTCTACACAGCGGGGGAAACATCCCACACCAATGGACCTTCTCTCCCACCAGACAGCACCCCTCCACGGTCTCCATAGGACCAAAACCACCGGAGGACTACACCCCTACACCATTACATCAGGGGCACAAAGACACATCTCCTGATGCCATCCCCACCAGACCACCCCACTCTACATCCTACCTCATACCACCCCACTCCAGGACCTCCAGAAGATCCACCTCAGACCTTCCACCCAGAACCCCACCCCCCCTTCTGGAACTCCTACTCCCCCCTCCTACGGAACACCACCACCCCACAGCACCCCCAAGACTAACAAGCTGGCACTCTACGTCCCGGACCAAACCAGCAGACCAAAAGGGGCTCATCTACCCCACCCCAACCCACACCTTCAACCACATGGCTCCACAGGACCGGACCTCCTACACGCAGCACTACTCCTAAGGGGACAGGTAGCCCAGCAGATGAGAAAAACCCCTAGGGACACCACCCCTAACCACCAGGTTAACCTGGTCTCACCAACCAACAACAAAGCGGAGGAACACCACACCACTGGGGCCCCACCTATCCCCCCCAACGCCTACTCTACAGCACGGTCACTCTCCAAGCTGATTAGAGCCAGACACCACATGGAGATGATCAGCTTTTACCTCTCGGACAACCAGCTACCTCCGGGCTACCTCCACCAGACCAGAACGCTTACGGCTACCTTCACACCATCAGGAGCATCTGACACCACCCTAGCGGCTCTCGCTACAGCATCTTCACTTTGGATCCAAACCAGCCACCAGATCCTAGAACAGCACTACAGGGAGGAACTATCCCACAAATACACCATACTCTACAACACTCCATCCTGCCCTGACTGGCAGGAAGCCTGGTATTTAGGGGTTACATGGGCCCAGAAACTCCTCAGCGAACCACTCCGGGACTACTTGTTACAGGACATCAGGGACTCACTCCCCAAATTCTACGGGAATTGGCCTACGAGAGACTACAGCCCATTCCAACTACCACTCACCCACTGCCAACCTCACAGTGAGGACGAGGGGGATACCACCCTACAGAGGGCACACACCAGCAGACCCTCTCCTTCTCCACGGACCCACGGATACCCCACATCGGGACGATACCCTCTGAAGGAAGATTCCACTTCCCCTCTCCCGGAATCATCTAACACCACCACTCCAGAGACAAATATTTCCCCTATCCAACAGAGAACTACAAGGACACCTCCCACAACAAGCCACTCACCTCTACCATACCAGGGTACCCAGAGACCTATCCATACCCTGACCAGGGTGGGTCCCTTCCGGTTAAAACAAAACCTGCTGAACCACCCCGAAATCCTAGCCCAAACAGGACTACAAGGGACCAGGCACAGGCAGCGAGTGCCCAGGTGGCTTCTGATCCTTCCGTGCCATCCCACACCCAAACCAGGGAGGAACGGCATGCTAAGCCACAGGAACGGAAGATTACCAAGCCACGAAAACGCCTGGCCAACGAATCACTACTCGGGGACCAGCACAATCCTCCACTCCAATCAAAGGGCATCAAAAAAATCATCAACGATTGGGCAGCTACGGACCACAACCTCCCCACCTTACTAAACACTACACCAGGAGACACCCACACCCGGGACCAAACAAAGGAAACCACCGGATCCTACCCATCATTACAACCTACAACTCACCCAGCCTCCGAATGACTACTATCATCCAGCAAAGACTCCAGCACAAACAACTACTCCCTCTCCACACACCCATCCTGGCCTCCAAACGGAACAAAAATCTCAAGGACTCCCTGGTCAGCAGCCACCTCACATTATAAACCAGAGGGACGAATTACTACTCCCGGGAACCTCCAGGCCCTATACCACCACCACGACTGGACCATTACTGAGGCCTTCAGTACAACGGAGGAACGACTGGACAGACACTGCACCTGCACCTTACACACCCCACATCCCATACAACAGATAGGGGGTCATTAAGACCACAAAAAACAGATCTTCAAATAGCACCATAGAGTTACCATGCCCATGGACTCTCAAGAAATACTTTCCTTTTTATCTAAAAAAAAAAAAAAAAAAAAAAAAAAAAAAAAAAATATATATATAACTATATATTTATATATAAGTATATATTTTTTTTCCCCGCTTTCTTGAACTCAGGGTTACCATGACCATGGACCCTTTGATGCAAAGAAACTATAAAATAGAAATCTAAATATCTTTATGTTATTTACCAAGAACCCTCACCATCTCACCATCCTTCCAACTCTACCTCACTGAAGATACCCACCAGCACCCCCAACGGACGAGAACCTTTTTTCTCCAACTACTCTGGGGGCACGGCTTTGTCGACTCCCCCGCAGCGAGCAGACCCTAAGCAAACTAGGCCCGACCATACACCAAGCAAGAAGACCGGAGGAAATGGTAGCGACCGGACTCCTTCGGGACCCCTCTGGGGCCTGTTGGCAGACCTATCGGCTCAACCCTCCCAAGCCCCCTTACACACGGGAGACTCACGTAACGCGCTGGACCACTATCTACCCCAGATTAGATCTGGATTGGCAGTAGGTTCAGTAGCGCGTGTTTGGTCCTAGCGGGTTGGGATACCCAAAAGAGGGGCTTTTGGGTTATGCGCTGCGGCTGGAGGATCGCGTCTGCCGAATAACCCCTGGGGTGCCCAGATAATGTCTGGCGAGGTATCGGACCCCACAGAGGAAATTCCTACTGGGGACCCCCTACCCCGCCGCACTTAGCCTGGACAACCGAACCATTTTTTTACCTGGACTACGTACCAGTTCACTGTCTAGGGATGATATACCTCTGGAAACGTTACGATCCTGGAAGGGAGTAATTCCACTGGTCACTATTACCCAAAAACTCTGAATTACCTACAACTGAGATGGTGTGGATGGAAGCACCCAATTAACTTCTACTACTGCCGGACGTTTCATACGTAAGCCAGAGAAGGTTTGCCGGCTTCTAAACCCTCCATACACCGACCGTAACACAGGACGTGACTCCAGGGGCGGATGCATGACAACCGTATAGAGGGCTCGCCTTCTGGGTGTCTGTCTGCTCAAACCACTGGCGGTTATAGACTGACCACTTGACAGGGACACATGGCAACCGACTGAGGTCCGGACCTGCACAAGGTACGCAACTCGATGGTTTTGCCTGATCCTACGCCGAGTATACCCATACAGACCAGCTGGATTCGACTAGACATGGGTTGATTGGGAATTAGGATCCTGGAAGGGAATAACTCCCAATCATACACATGATTGAAAACATCCAGGACCAAAGACTGACGAACACTGAAGTGAATACATAGACAACATGGAGCTAAAAAAGAAGGATCCGAAAGAGAGTAAAACTCCTAGGTTGCACTATGCTTTCCACTTCCGTCGACACAGCGGACCCGGACATCATGACCATACTACTCGACATGGACACATGGCAACCAACCGAGAACCGGACCTGCATAAGGTACGCAACTCAAGGGCTTTGCCTGATCCTAAGTTGAGTTGACAGACCTACCTAAACTTAACCTCTTCTATACCTTACCCTAACCCTAACCCTAACCTTAACCATCCCAAAACCCATACCTAAACTTAACCCTAACCTTAACCCTTCTTTCAAAAAAACCATATCTTACCCTAACCCCAAACCCTAACCTTAACCATTCTAAAACCTTACCTAACCCTAACCCTACAGACAGACAGTCCTTTAACCCAACCAACGGGTTAATCTACAAGTGGGCTACCATGGGGCCTACGACTTTGGCCGGCCGCGCCCGTACCCTCCGACCCGCGCGTATATGATGTGGAGTGCAACCCCTCCCTTCCCCCCTCCGGTTTCCACGTGTCAGAGATGGAAGTGGATCAACCGACTCAAAACTAGAAACCTAACCCTAACCCTAACCCTAACCCTAACCCTAACCC